>NW_028262347.1:67468546-67621104 GCF_047370975.1 Nipponia nippon
TCCTGACTTTTACTAAAAAGTGAGAAACCTGATCCATAGAGGGAGAGAGGAGCTGTGTGTAAGCATCATCAGTAACAGCCTCACCTTGGGAAAGGCACCATAATGGCCAAAGAAAAGGTTGAATTTGTGATCTAATTACCCAAGAAGTGTTTGCAAATATTAAATATCTGCTCTTTTGACTCGTTTTAATCAGGCAAAGCACGTGGCACACCATGGGAAACGGGGTCTGTGTGCCACCTCGTTCCCATCTGCTTGTGCCTCCTCTCACTTCACTTCCTTGCAGGTGGAACGATATTAACAGGCCATGGAAATTACAGATGAAAATCTGTCATTGCACAGCTCCCTGCATGTGATCTGCCAGAAGCACATGGCAATGGCACAGAGGGTTTGCCTGCTGGGTGCAGCCCTGCCCTCGCTGCAATTCAGGATGTGCCTAAGGTAACACTTTAGTACTGCAGGAGTCTGAAACGTGAGGAATCATGAAACCATTGGCCTGTTGGTCCATTTGCTGAGCTCTCCTGCATCATCGTTGAATTTCTGAAGCCACAGGTTCTCCTGTAATACGTGTGCTCATTATGAGCCCATGGAAAAACTATTACCGTGTTAACCTGTCAGGCTGTTCCTCAGGTCCTGCTTTGCATCTGACCCTGGCGACCAAGCTGGTATGTACTTTTCACAGCAGGGAACAGTTGCTGTAGCAGGCTGTTGCTTATCCTATGGAAGAAAAAAAAAAAAAGCTTAGCAGTTTTAAGTAATCCAGTGGAAAATGGACTTAAAAAAATAACAGTGGGTTGGGGATTTTGCTTATTTCCCATTGTTTTGTTTTTGCTACAAAGTATTTCAGAAAAGTGCTTGCGTGACAGGGGATGACAATGCCAAGAGAAAAGCCCTTTAGGAGAAATGGTCCCCTCCCTTCCCCTCCCTAGGAAATGCTAGACTTAACAAAAAAGACCAAACAAACCCCAAACCCACAACCCTACAGCCTCAATACCCATGGAGATAGCTGTGGAGATGTCTGGAATGTAATACTTAAGAGGCAGTTTTTCAAGTGGCAAATAGGTCTTTGATGAAGGGTCCTTTTGAGACATTTTCATTTTTTTCTGTAAATGTGTGTGAGTAAAATTTGATTTGCTGGTGAGCCAGCGCTAATGTTTGATATGGAGTTGAGTCCCCCGTCCCTCTGAGAAGAAAAGCTAATGTATTTGAAATGTTCTCTGTGTTTGTAGGTGATGGCAGGGTCATGGCAGAGTAAACCACAAAGGAAGTGTCCTAGAGACACCAGGCAAGTTACTTTAATTACATAAGTGCAGTCTCACCTGTATGGGATCTTCCCACCACGGCACCACTGCCTGGGCTGCTGCCAACTCACTAAAACTCAGCACAGCTTCAGACGGCTTATCGGAAGCCTCATGAGGTTGGGAAGAAGGGAAATGGGATGAACTTGCATCCCATAGGTGAAGCACTGCCGGGGGGGGCTCCCCAGGCCCAGCAACTGTTGGGGCACGTTGCCGCTGCAGCAACTCCATCTTAGCAAGCTTGATGCTTTACTGGTTCAAAACTTCATGGTCTCTGTACTAAAGCTAATTTCTGTACTGGGACTGCTGAGTCTAGTGTGAAACAAGTGTGTTGTAGAGTATGAGGGATTATGCATTTTTGGGACTAGGAAACTAGTAATATAATTATGGGTTTTGACAGATGGTTAATACCTTGGCCTGGACACTTTTTTTGTTTTGTTTAGAGCAGACCACAGGATCTGGAGGAGGGGTCTGGATTTGCCCTGATTTCACCATAATTATTTGGCCTTCAGGTAGACATGTAAAGAGATATGCAAAAATTACTAAGGATAATAGCTTTGGGGATGTTGCAGGGAGTTGTTGTTCCACAAACAATTTGTGGCATGAAATCACAAACGCACATGCTTTCCTGATGGCAAGGGGCACGTGAGTGCTTTCCGTGCTTCTGGGAGTCCTTGGCCTGCAAAAGACCTGCAGCTGGGAATGTAACATCCGCCCTCAGCCAGGGGATGGGCTTGAAATGACCATGTAATAAAAAAAAAAATGGAAAAAGATGCGGCTCTACCTGACATCTGCACTGAAAGGTCCTTGACAAGATACTGCGGGCGTGTCCTCCCCAGCCTTTCTTTGATGGTCTGTGGCAGGAAATTGTCTGAAGTTTTAAGCCAAACTTACCAGGTTCTGAAAATAAAAGTATTCGCCTACTTCATGCTTTCTGATCCTTTTCCTTCTTTTCCTTTCTTTTGGGTTCCTGCACACTTTATAGTGCGGGTACATTGACTGTAAGCTAGTTAGGCCATAATGGTGGCACAACTACAACTCAGTCCTAATGTTGTCACAGTTATCTCTATCTTATTAAAGTGTAAATCATTCTTCAACCCTGCCCTCTTTAGCATCACTCCTTTAACCTTACCCTTAGGAGCTTTGTGATTTGGGATTCTGGTACGTTAGCTATGAGATTCCCTTCCAGCAGCCATTTGGGAACCCATTCCCCTCTGTATTCATACTTACTGCTGAATCCTGTAGCCTTGCTGCCTTGCCAAGTGTGGATGTAGGGCCTGCCTTTGGCTTACTTACCCGTTCATCTCTCAGGGACGCCTGGGAGCTTTCCAGCAAGATACCTTGGTTTCCATTGCGTACTCCCCTGTGCTGTGGGTAGAGCCCTGGACTGCAGCTTCGTTGCCTTGTTTGCCAGTCCCCTGTCAGCAGAGCAAATCACTTTATTGCCATGCTTCAGGTTCCTGCTCTGTAAGAGGGAGATTGCAGCAGACCTCCCTTACAAAGTGCTTTGGGAGCCCACGATGGAAAGTGCAATGTGGAGCTGGGCGCTGCTACGTACCTGCACTGTGTCATTGCTAGTGCCGCTGGGATGGGAGCTGCAGTTTGAGATGAACCCCGACTCCTCTGTAGCACCCAGCATCTCTCTGTAACTGTTGTGGCAATGCACTGCAGATGTTTGAGAATAACCCCTGGAAGCAGCACCTTTCCAGTGGCTGTCTAAGCTGTAATGCGCTGCTGGCTGTGCCCCGGACAAGCAGACTGAGTGTTGCTGCTAAGGCAGAAATTCCCAACAGCTGGGGCAGGGTTTGACATAAATACCAAGACACTGACGTTTGCATTTTTTGTTTTCTGGACGCATTCACGATTCTGTTAGAAAAGGCCTGTTCTTGAAAATGTGAAGGTGTAGGGAAATTCCTTTGAAAACAGCCTTGTGCTAAAGCAATTAAATAATGTTTATGTCAGATAATTAATTCCAAGGGAAGGATGAAATTGCTGAAAGGCAAAAGAGCAGAGTGAAAACCGTCTGCAGGTTTTGAGGCATTTCTTATTGGAAAGGGAGGGTTTATTACCGAGATTAGCTTTTCAGAGGTTTCAAAGTAGGGTTCAATAGCTATAAAGGCTGGATTGTTTGGCACCAGCATCTCGGTTTGTAGCTCTAAATGTCTGCTTGCAGTTAATGTAGGTGCAATAAACATATGTGTGCAAAAGAATTCATGGAAAGAAACAGTGCAAGTACCATAAGAAATGTGTTGCAGGAAAATGCAAGCATAGTTAAGTGAAAAAAAAAAAAAACCAACTGATACCCACTTCTGAAAAATGGGAGAACTCTAAAACAACAATGAAGAAGTTTTGAATGATCGCCAGATCTGATGTTGTCTCTGGAATTGTCCCCTATGTCTATACCTCTCTCAGTGTCCTATACGGCACCTGTACTATGCCAGAGATAGTACCACTGCCTGGTGCTGATCAGTACGTACAACAGAGGCACTTTTTTCCTCAGTAAAAGCAAGAATTATTGTCCTTCTCCATCCTTGGGAAGTCCAGGTAATAGCAATATGCCCAGCCCTCCAAGAGGGCAGAGAAACTGTGCCAAGAAGCACGCTCACAGATCCTCGAAGATGGGACATTTTTCCTTTTCTGATTTCCAGATTGTCTTGCCATATTGTGTGCTTACTTGCAAGGTCACCTATGACAGGGGAATTGTGTTCGTAGTTTTTCTTACCTTGTAGCAGTCTCACAGGGAAGTTGCTCAGCCGTCTCCGTACAGGCCAGGAAAGCCTGTAGATCTCCGGCTGGAGCGCGGGCAGGTGTGGTGAGTTCTCTGCCTGCAGCCTGCCTGCGTTCAAGTGTGGGATTCAGCTGGAGTTCAAGGTGTGCCAGTGTCTCAAGAGGGTTGCTCTTTTGTCCCTGTGTATTGGTGGACCTCAAGTGTTATTCCAGATCCTTCTGCTCCCTTTTTTCTTCAGGGGGAGCTGCCTGGACTAAGATATCTTTTAAGTCTAAAACTAAATCAGGTGCTAAGTAACTGCATAGGAGAGTTGTAGTTCAGCTAATGAAATTCCTCAGGCAATAGGAACTGAAATTCCTTTCTAAAAATGCGAAGCAGAATTAGTGCGTACTAAGTACAGCAACTAAAAGCACTTCATTTCCAACTCAGAGGGGCATCATTGGAAGAATTAACATAACACTTGAATTAAGGTAAATAATTACTGTATTGATTTAAAGGAATCATACAGGAATAAGACTTCAGTTCAAAATGAAGTTTACTTCACAGAAAATGCCTTGGTAGGTATACGCGGAGAGCCATGAAAGTGCTGGGAGGCTGGGCGCTGGAGAAGACCGTGTGTGGTTTCACGGAAGGGCAGTGAGGAAGCTCTGCTAACACATCTCGGCTGTTCTGGACCGGGCGCTAGAAGGGATGGGCTGGCCCTGATTTAGGCGTGCAGTACCCGGGCAGGGACCCCTGCCTTTTGACGTGGCCTCTGCCACCCGCTCCTGCGGCAGCGCTGGCTACAACACTCGCTCTCCCGCCTCAGCTTCGCAATTTGTAAACTGGAATTAACAGCGGCCACCGCTGGGGTTGTTTAGAGACTTCCCTGTGTTAAAATGCTTTTCGCTTCCACGCTGCTCCAGTAGTGCTCGGTATTACTGTTATTACACGATGCTTTTTTAGCTTGCTGTTCAGAAAAGCAGCTGCCTTCCGCGGGCTGGTGCAAGCTACTGTTGTGCTGGGTGGTATTATGTACGTTACTGTACTTCTGGCATCCGGGTCTATTATTTAGATTAATTTGGAAATTGTGTAGTGAATTGAGGAAAACCGCTGTTGAATTGGAGTTTGTTAGCCTGGAAAATATAATTAGTCCAAAACCCCCTGTAATTGTGTAATAAATGCAAGACTGAATGGTCTTGCACATAAACCAGAGTGCTGGAATATAACTTCTGGTACCTTTCCCTTTTTTCTGTTTTCCAGTATGGGGTACTGCATCCTTTTTGTTCACGGTCTAAAAAAGCTGTCTACGTGGTTAAATAAGTGGAGGATTACTGTTCTGACCCTCTTTGCTTTACTGCTGCTGCTCTTCTCTTGGAAGACTGTGAAACAGAACGAAATCTGGCTGTCACGAGAATCCCTTTTCAGGTATGAGTTATCGCGGGAGAATACTGGCATTTTTGTATTGTTTAAAATAATTTTGTTACATGGAATAGTTTTCTTTAGCACAAGTCCTGCTATTGATGCACTGCCGTGATTAACATTTTGATTATTATAAAATAACACCTACTTTCTGTTTGCTGGCAACTGTGCAAAAACCAGTGTCAGCACTTTATATGTTTATGCACAAACTGGTTCTGGCGATCGCATTTTTAAGACACGCTGTTTTTAAATAACTTCAGTTCTGTAGATTTACCAATAATGTAACACTTTCCTTTCTGAAGACTTAGCAAAAGTTCATTGTAACCCTCTAGAACACCATAGTAACGCTATTGAATATATTGAATTTTCTTTAGCGATGTTCTTAATGACAAAAATGAAATGCCATGAAGTGCCAAACTTAATGTACCATATTTCATTTTATTTGATTACTCCTTGCCAAACAGCTCTCTTTACAACCTCATTTATATATTTTTTTGCACTGAAACAGACCGTTTCATTTTGTGTTTTGCTAGCAAATGTATTGTGTTTGCCTCCAGCTGCTTTCAGCAGTTGTCTAATTGTGAAGTAATTGCAGAAATGCAGGTGATCTGCACATGGGTTCCTTAGCTTTATTTTCTAACTTATTGGCCAGAGCAAAGTTTAATTTATGCAGTACTAAAGAGTATGAAATTATTTTTTGTGTACCCTTCGGTCTTCAGGAAACACTATTGAAGTGGTTGGAGCTCTGTTAGTGGGATTTTTTTAAAAAAAAATCTGGAATAGGGATTTCTTCACTCCAACATGATTCATTGCCCATCTCCCTGAAATGCTGTTTGCTGTTCAAACAACAGCAGCCATGGTGACCGCTCTGGGCTCACGCAGCGATCCCTGTGAAGCACACCTCCAGTCCAAACCCTTCTGGCTAACGGTGGCCACTCGGAGGAAAGCTGGACACATTTCCAAGTTTGATGACTCTCTTGCTGAAAGGGGGGGGGGGGGGAGGAGATGGCAATTCCATATGCTGAGTTGCAGGCATCATCTGGTATCACGTTGCATACAGTTACGGTCACCCATGTTTAAGAGCGACGAAGTCGAACTGGAGTGGATGACAGGAGGACATCTCCTCCCACTAAGGAGCACTCTTGGGATGATATGAGATGCCAGGGGGTCTGTCGCAGAAGAGAAGGCTAAAGTCATGTCTGCTTAGCTGGACGCAGATGGACTTCTGTCCATCCTGCCTCTGTTCTAAGCAGGATTGGCTAGCTACAAGCCAGCTCAAATTCAGCAACCACACCACTGCTTCACTGCAGCACTGAGCTGGAGCTAATACACCTTGTCTCAAGGTAGGGATTTGGTGTTGCCCAGGTTAGTATGCAGGGCTTGGTGCCTTGGGTTGAGCTGGCTCACTCCTCAGCTCAGGTCTTTTGGGGACAATTCCAGGAAAGAGATCTGCCCTGGGCTTTTGAGGAGAAGGCAAGAACATACATGTGCTCCTGCTGGGTCACCTCGTATCATGGTCTGCCCCTGAGAGCAATCAGCAGCAAATGCCTAGAAAAGCAGTGTAAGAACAGGGCCAGCAACAGTGATGCTTCTCTCCAGTCCTTTCCCAGCTTGCAGTAATCTGCAGTTTAAAGACTTCCTGAGTCAGGAGTTACTTGCTTTTTTTGCTTTTAACAGCCACTGATGGGCTTTTCTTCCATTAATGTCTCTGACTGCTTTTTCGATCTATTTATAGTTTTGGCTTCTACAGCATCCTGTGCGCTGGGCTCTGTTGTTAAATTATACAGTGTGCACACTAAGATTTCCCTTCTGTACGCTGTGAACCTTCTGGCTGATCATCTTGTTTGGTGTGCTGAATTAGTAGTGAGTAACCATCAGCTCATCACTTTTCCTCTGCCATCCATACCTCTTCCCCCATGCCCTCACCCAAGGCTGTCTCTTTTTCATGCTGGAGTCTGCTGGTTTTGAACTCTCCCCATATGGAAGCTTTCTACGTTTCTGATCCTGCTTGTCAGTTTTCACTGGATGCTTTCAAACTCTAATCTGTCCTTTTGAGAAGGAGGCCAGAATCACTTTTCAAGAGATACGTGCAGCACAGTAACATAGGACTGCTTTCTGGTTTTTGTTCTCTTCTACTAAGTCCTGATCTTCCACTTGCCTTTTTTGACCTCTCCTAAGCACTGGGTGATATTTTCACAGCACTGTGCACATGAACTCCAAGATATCTGTTGTGAGTAGAAGTGTCTGATTCATAGACATCAATCTGTGTGCAGATTTATGCAGACTTAGAGTGTGTGTGTACACGCTCTCTGATAGTTGTGCCTGTACCAGAATTGCATTTCATCTGCCATCTTCTTGCCCAGCCTTCAATACCGTGAGATCCTTCTGCAACTCTTTGTAGTTAGCTTTAATTCCTGCAGTGTGGTTCACATCGATGTCATCAGCAAATGTGTCACCTCCCTATTTGCTCCCTTTTCCTGATCCTTTGTGAACATGTGAAGCAACTCAGATGCCAGTGCATGTCTCTTGGGAATCCTGCTTGGTGTCTTCTCCAGTTACAAAAACTGTTCTCGTGCTCGTGCTCTTTGCTTGCTGTCTTTCAACGAGGTATTGATTCACAAGAGGACCTTCCCTCTTACTCCATGATGCCTTTAAGAAATTGGAAGTCTTTAGTGAGGGATTTTATCAAAAGCCTTTTTGAACATTCAGGTGGACAACATTGATGTATGTGATTGTGACTGACTGGGCTATATTTGGATTTTCATAAAACATTTCCATAGTTTCAGTACCACGTACCTGTTGAGTCCATCGAAGAACAACAGATCTGTCCACCTAACTTCTTTCTGCAAAATACAAGGTTAATTCTTCTCTGTTGGATTCTAGTTATTCAGAAATTTGCTAGAACTAGTCTTTATTATGGTTTTCCCCAAATTACCTGGAGTGAAAATCAGACTTGCTGGTCTGTTGCCCCCCAGATCCCTCCCCTGGAACCAAATGACGTCATGTTCATCACCTCCCATTTCTCCAGTGCTGAGCCTCATTTAAACGATAGGTTACATACTGCAGCTAATAGCAGCTTCATGTTTGATTTCCTTTGGATGCATACTACCAGGCCCAATGGATTTATAAATGTTCTTGGTGTTGATTTGTTTTAAAGTCTCTCTTACTGCCACTTTGGTTTGAGACAGTGCTTTGGACTTGCCCCTGTAAGGAAAGGCTCCTGTGTGGCAACCTCCTTCAGTTCCCCTGCAGTGAGCACTGGTGCAGATAATCCATTTAGCTTTTCTGTCGTGGCCTTTTCTTCTTCAAGCACTACTTTCAGACCTCCATCATGTATTTGCCTTAGGGCACCTTTGGCACGTTTCCTATATCTGATGTATTCCATTATTAGCTTTGATGGCTTTAGCAAGTTTTTCCTTAAATCTCTTTTGGTCTGCCTAATTATGGTTTATGTTTAACTTGCTGAAGTTTATACTCTTTTGCTTTTTTCTTCTGTAGCTGTGACATTCACTTTTTAAAGGGTGTTTTTCATTTCTCATAGCCTTCTTTACTATGCTGTTTTAACTATATTGGCCTTTTTGTTGTCCTTCTTAAGGTCGTCTTTGATAGGCGTTATACATCTCACATAAGCCTGTAATATGGTAGGACTCCTCTTCTTGGTGGGAAGGAATGCAAAAGGAGAATAGTATAGCAAGAAGATAATGTCATCCCAAGAGTGAGAGATCTCTTTGGGGCAGAAGGAGGAGGCTATATATAGGCGGATGAGGAGAGGGAGGAGTGGATGGATGCATGTGCAACAGCAATAAATTAGAAAGGACAGAGCAGGACGAGGAGATAAGGAACACTAAAGAAGTATGAGGGAATATAATAAGGAAACAGAGCAAATATGTAGATGTGGGAAAGGAGACATAAATCAACCTACTTGGTAGTCCCTGTGTGTGTTGAATTTTTTTTTTTTTTAAGAAGTATGTGCTGAGAGAATCTTTACTCCCATTCCTAGTTCTTCATTCTTCTTTCTCCAGTTGCTGCTTTAATTAATTACCGCTTTTTCCCTCCTCTTACTTTTTTCCCCTTCACCTCTACTTTCCATTCCTCCATTTGCTTGGATGTGTTTCTTCAAGGTCGATCTGTCTCAGTTCCCTTGGCTGAGACCTGTTCTGTTATACATGCTTTCTCTACACTGGTCCAGGAGATGTTTATATGCTCAGCATGTTATCAGTTTTGTGCTTGTACCCCATTTTGTTCCATTCTCAAGGCTTACCCTGCTTTGACATTGTGCAGCAGCACTGTTGCCATCTCTGGGCCACCCTGACTCTCAGTCTCCAGCCCAGGGGCCAAGTTTTCTGGATGCAGAAATCCCACCAGGTCCTGGCTGAAAGGAGCAGTGTGGGGGAGGATGCTGCAGTCTGAAGAAATGATGCATCGACACACAGGTGCACAAGCATATGTGCAAAGACTAAATGAGAAGCAAATGACCCACAAGTATAAGAAGTGGCCAGATATATAGAGGTCTAGATATTTGAGGCATATTATTCCAACCGATCTCTAGAAGCCCTAAGCAGTTTGTCTTACTGTATTGGCAGGTGGGCAGGGAGGGCTTATTTGTTAAATATTTAAGGAACTACCCTATAGAACAAATGCACAGGCCAGGAGGTCAGGCTCTAACCACAGTCAGTGTTAATGTCTGAAGCCAGGGAGAGGGAGGTGAGGGCTGTGGGCTAACCTCTGCCTCCGCTGTACCGACCTTTGCAGGGTTTGTCGAGCTGCCACGTTTCCTCTTGCTCCTGGAAAGCGTCTGCGTGCACTGCCCACGTTTGTGACAGTGCCTGGAAACGCAGTTGTAACCAGCAAAGGAACTGTATAAAAGTGGCACTTTCTTTGTCAGCAGTTTTTGCCTCCCAAGCCAGGTCTGCTGACTTCAGTAATTTGCGAAAACCAACCCAGTCCCAAAGGTGACATTTACTGCTGTGTTATTTTGTTAATTCTGAAAGCTGGCTCAGCTGAGGAAAGCAAGTCCTATTGCATTTTGTGCATCTTCTATAGAACAGTTTAATATGGCCCAACATTGATATCCATGAAATCAATACAAGGGTAGGAGGCCAAGGAAAGCGGTTGTTTGTGTCATCCAGAGAATAATTTGCTGTAGAGAACCTTTATTGGTGATAATGATTCCCAAAGCAGAGGAGATCCCATCGGTCTCCCAGGGCTCCTGCTGAGGCAGGAGTGGCCACCTTTCCTTGAAAACGGAGCACTTTTCATATGGAAATCACAGAAAAGCAAGGAAGCCTCTGCCCTGCACCCAGTCGCTTTGCAGAGCAGAACATGCACTTTGGAAGACAACAGAGGGGATCACAGGAGACTTTTCCCAACTGAAGTGGGATTTGAGTAACAGTGGTATTTGAGGTTAGAAAATACCAGTGGTACTTTATTTCCCTGATTTACAGCTAATAGGCTTTTGCCTTTCCATGGAGAGGAAGTGTTACGTGAAAGGGTTTGGCTGTTCTTTATTTTCCATTTATGTTGCATACTGCTGTCGTAGAAGTCAAAAGGAAAGGAAATCCTCCGGAGAAGTGACGTCCAATCTCGGTGGGCTTGTTTCTGGCTGGAGTCAGATTGGTGCCATAGGTTTTAAGAAGGGCACGTGCGTGCTGGACTGGGGAAGAGGGAAATAGGAGAGTTTGGAAAAGCACGCTGGAAAATTAGATTGAAATTGTGAGAGACTGGGGGCTTGTGGGAAGCAGAAATGGAAAAACATTGTGTCCTGCTTTGTTATTTATACTCCACCCTTTCCCGCTTGGCTTTCATTATGGTCATTATTGTTTCCTCTGTCAACGAGCAAACAGTGTTCTCGGCTGGTCAAGAATCAATTAACAGGAGTGTTTGCCTAAACTCTCCCAGTCCAGCGCTGCGTTTGCTACTACCTGCACAGCGCAGAGACTCCAAGAAGCCTCAGTCATTGCTACGTGCATTTGCAAAATGGAGCACCCCCCTCCCCGCCCATGCAAGGAGAATAAATAGGTCAGGGAGTGCGAGCGGTGTGATGCAGAGGAGAGCATCGTAAGAACCCAAACCGATTTCTGTCTTTCCTATGTCACCCCCACCCCAGCAGAAGCACGCAGATGAAAGAAGCTTTATTAGTGACGTTTTAATAAATGGGACCAGCAGGATTAATCATAAATTCTACTTAAAGGGAAACAGTCCAGAATTAAAATATTTAAACATATTCATCCTACTGTTAAAACCGTATCTCATTAGAACCGAAGTACTTGTGCATATGTAATGTACTCCTCACCATTAACTCAGTTTGCTCTGTTTCAGCAGGGGCTACAGCAGAGCCAGCAACTCATTGCACATAGCTCTGAGATAGCAGCAGTTTTGAGTGCCTGTCCCTGTCTCCGCCTGTAACTCTGGCGCTGATGTAATGAAACCCTCTCTGTATAAGAATTAATATTCCAGTAATGCCCAGAGGTTGTAAGTGTGTAGTTAATAGCTCCCAAGGCCAATGGAAATTAACACAGCCATAGCAGTCACACATTACTTGCTGCTGGTGCAGTATATCTTTGTGAAAACTAATATAGAAAATCATTCTCTTAAGAATAGCATCAATTAACTGATTTAATTCAGCGATTAGTCACAAAATGTCTTACTCCTGTAGTACTCCCAGTAAGTAATTTCGAAATACCTGACGATTAGGAATCCAAATGCAAGGTGTATTTTTAATTTCAGCAGGCAAACCGTGGCTGTGTTGTGCTGAACTCTGTAAGGCAGCCATGAAGCTTTGGAAGCTCCCGCAGGTAGGCATTAGTGATGCTTGATACCACTGGCTGCAGATAACCAAAAAGATATCGGATTTACCGCTATGATTCTCCAGCGCCATTTCACAAAGAAATCCCTGACAAAGGGTTTCCGCAGCTGTGGGTGCGTTCTCCCCACAGGAGAGGGTGTGCACCCCAGTGAAGGGGCTGTGTGTGACCCTGTCTCGTCATGATCAACTTCCATGCCCACCGAAGTTAAACAGGAGAGACAGACAAGGCGAAGCAGCAAGACTTGGGAAATCCCTAATCCCTGCTTTTCCTACCTGAAGTAGGGGAGAAAACACAGCAGCTGGCAGGGATCTGCTTGCGAGCAAGAAACAGTGCTTTGTCTGCTTTTACGTGAACAGATTCATCCATCCTTGTTTCCCATTACCTTTGAGAGCCCCTGTTTATGTGCTGGAAAGGATTCCCCCATTAAATGGAGTACCGACTTCTCTGGATTCTTGCAGAAGTGTTTCCGTGGTGTATGTGCTCCTGTGATTTCTTTCTCTCTTTAACCTTGAAATGGCATTTCCCCTTGCTGCGCAAGGTGTACCTGTACCTTGCTTTCTGTGCTCTCAATTAAGTAAATAAGCATACGCTTGCTCTTCTCATTTTGTCTTTGTGCCCTCATTATTAATTCCAAATGTTGAGTCCACTCTGCGTGGCAGGGGGGATGACGGTGAGGGACGGGGTGGCTGTGCAGCCACACACCCACAGTCATATGTTATAACGTGAGAGCGTGCGACTTGCCAGCTAAGGGCGAGAGTCCCATTAGCCCTCACCACCTGGCCATACTCTGCACAGCACTAAGCGGTGCATACGTGCTGGCTGGGTACTCGGAGTATGCTATGCATCCCCTCTATAGTGGCTGATGCGTATGGAAAAGGTACCTTCTTTCTGGTATCTCCAGCCAACAGATTTAAATCAAGATTTTCATAAGGTGCTTCGTGACACTCAAGTTAAAGCAGGGAGCCTGTTATGGCTATATTATAGAAAGTACTACATACTTTCCCCTCTAAATATTAGCCTTTTTAGGATCTTTCAATTTAATCATTCAGATTTTGAAATACGACAGCATCTGGCCACAGGGAGTGTTGCAGTATTGGTGCTAGAGGTGCCCGCGGTGCCAGCGGCCAGGACGAGTTGAATTGCTGCCATATATTTGTGTCCACCTGGGGCATGTGGTGTGCCAGTGCGTGGGGCAAGCGTGAGTTGTGTTGGCGTGAGTGCATAGGAGGCGAGAAGGCACTCAAAAAGCAAACTTTTCAGAAAAAGGGATTGTGAGAAGAAGGTGGACCTCGGGGAAGGTGGGGTAACTTGGCTGCTAACACTGTCCTGCTTCTGTTCCTCTTCGCAGCTCAGGAGTGAAGACCCTGCCCCACAACGCCAAGGTGCACTACAACTATGCCAATTTTCTGAAAGACCAGGGCCGTAACATTGAGGCGATCTACCACTACAAAACTGCTCTCAAGTAAGTCCCTTGAGGGCCCGGCGGGGCTCCGGCTGTGCGGTGCAGCCGGCCATTAGCCCAGCCCTTCCCTGCCGGGCATGGGGCGAATTGCCTGCTCTTCATCCCCAGCTCCTGGGGGGCAGCTTGGTTTTCAGAAGCTGGGGAAGTTCCCTGGCTCAGTGTTTGCGTGTCATTAAATGAGGTAACCTGGCTTCCTTCCAGCTCCACATGTGTGTATATGTGTGCGTGTGTGCATGCACACTTCAATATATAAGATAGAAATGTTACCATAGCTACACGTTGAGCAATGAGGTGTCATTTACTCAGCTGAATGTATGCTGGTAAGCAGGAGGTAGTTGTCATAAATACATTTTCAGGTTCCTGGGCCATTTATCTTAGTAAATTGTTAATGGTGCATGCCTGGAAAATGCCAGTGCTGTAGCCATCTGAAGTGCAGTAATAATAATAGTACTTACTACTTGTATTGAGGCTTCTGTCCACGGAGCTTTGCATGAACACTAAACTAATTGATCCTGAAAGTGCTCCTGTGCAGTAGCAGCGTAAATATCATTACTGTGGTTCTGTACAGGGGGAAGCTGAAGCAGGAAGATGAATTGCCTTGCCCATAGATGCATGGTGAATCTGGGCCTAGGGTTGGTCTGTAATATGGGACATCTCCTGTGGTATCTCTGAAGGACCCTCCCAGCAACGTGCGAATGGGGTCGCTCCTGGCGTGCAGCATCCCTCCGCTTGCCACTCCTGCTGGTGCTGTTAGTGCAGCTCAGCCGAGGTCTCAGCTGCTCCCCGCTGCCTGGGCAGCGCTCAGTGCAGCAAGCAGGTCACCCCAGTTCCCAAAACCTCTCCCCTCTGGTCCTGGGGGCCTGGGAGAAGGGACAAGCCCCTCAGAGGAATGAGTGCAGGGAAAAGGTTTGGAGGGGGCGGGGTGGGTGGTGGCAGGGGAAAGCAAACACGGAGGGTGCAGATAATGTCTTCGGGAATATGTGGGAAGGACAGACAAGGTGAGGAGTGGCTCTGATGTACAGCAAGGGCAGAGCTCAGCTGCATAGGGTGTGTCAGGAGGTGCAAGAAGTGTTCTTCCCTGACACGTGGTGTGGCAGGAAACTCCAGAAATCACATCTATGTTTTGTCTTCTGGCCAGTTGACAGGGTTACACCAATGGCCCTCCAAGGGCTCCTAACACACCCAGGTTAAGCTGAGAAGACAGGAGTTCATTGTCACTGAGGAGGGCCTGAACCTGGGTGAAGGTGACTTCTAGCTTTTTTCAGCAGCATCCTGTTCTGTTTTACCATGCTGGGCATTTAGGAAGTCATTTAGAAAAACCTCCATCCTATTTTTTTAATGTTTCCAGGAATGGAAAATCCAGCACAACCATCAATAAATTGTACTGAAGGTTAATTACCTTGGCTCTTGAAAATGTCCTCCTTTATTTTTAGTCTGATTTGTTTAACATCAGCTTCCAGTCATTGGATTTGTTTACACCTTTGAATGACACACTGAAGATCCCATTACCAAAAGTCTGTTTTCCATAGAGTGATCAACTCCTCCCTTAACCTGCTGCTTGACCCAAACCCACTGATGTGGCTGCTGGTGTTTTCAGCGTTACGCGAGTTTTTGGAGTCCTCCGGTCGTTCCTGTAGCTAGTCTCCGAACTTTCTCAAACTTACTAGAAAAGCCCATTGCAAGTTAAAAAGAAGAGGGACTAACAAAAATTATCCAAGCCCTGCAGTGAACGTGCTAGAGCACAGAGTAACATAACTGTTCCTACCGACATTGCCTCTGCTTGTGTAAATGGGATTTGCTGACAAAAGATTTTGCTCTTCTCTAACTCAGCAGCACCCATTTATTATAATTATAATGCTGTATTCTGCTCTGCAGTATTTCAATTATGAAAGAATCTGTTTTGAAAACTGATTGCAAACATTTCCTCAACTTTATTAGATAGCACAGTTTGTGCTGATGGTGTTGTTTATAGAGCATCCGAAGCCTTGTGGGGGCTTGGAGCCACACAGAACCAACCGTGCTCTTCTCTAGGTGCTCGGCGTCTCAGCGGCACTGGTGCTAGTGCTCCACTTGCTTCAGTAATTTCAGGATTAGTTGGCATTTTTGAAAAGCGAGCCCCTGTCCCTACCTTGCGCGTTTGCTATCTAAGCCAGCAGTGCCGACCGCAAGTTAGTAGTCTCCCGCTGGCTCCATCCCTGGGAAGCCGCATTACTTGGTCCCACCACCTCGGCTCACTGCAGTTATGCTTTCCTTATTTTTACCCCTTCTTCCTACCTCTGTCACAGGGAAATTATTTAGGGCCTGTGTAATAAGCAATAAAACTGTGTAAGTAGAAGGTGTAGTGTGTTTTCCTGTTGAGAATTACATTCCATGTTTGCCCCTCAGACATACCCCATCTGAAATGCCTGGGGGTTGTATGTAGGCCTTGCAGCCTCTGCTAGGTGCCTACGCATGATGGCTGTGCTGAAGCAGTGGAGAAGGTGATGGATGTGGGACAGGCAACATGATGGTGGCTACAGTGCAAAACCCTAGATGGGTATCACAGATAAGAACAGATTTCACGTCCAAGCTATTTACCCATCCTCACAGACTCCAGCTTTGCAACTGCTGCTCTGATTGTAGACCAATTACTCTACAATTAGAGAGAAGGAAGTAGTAGCTGGAATATCCTGACCAGATTTTGATGGCTTAGAGTATTTTTGGCCACTGGCCTGACCTGAAAACTGGGAGGCTTCATACCCCTCGCTCCATGAATTCCTCATCAGGGAGCTGGCAGACCAGCAGCTCAGGTGGTAACACAAGCTTCCCTGATTTCTCCCAGGTAACCCTCACCAGGTGTCTGTTCTCCAGGTGAGTCTGGGTGGATCCACACTCCCCAGATTACAGAAAACGCAAGCTACTCGAGAGGCTTTGCTATCCAGGAGCAGCACTGTCAGAAGTACAGGAGATAAAAATATCATATCTGCCTAGTGCATGGTGAGCAGATCAATAAGGGAATTAATAAAGAAACGGAGTCAATAAGGACACGGACTGCTGCCACTGCCACCCAGGAGCTCCTGGGAGGCAGGAGAGGGAGAGCAGCATTGCCTTGTACCGGCTCCGTCTGAGGCACATGGGTGATGGCTCATCCATCGTTCCAGCTCGCTTCTAAAGCTTGTGCCAAAGTACAATGTAGGTCTGCTTGATCTCCAGTGAATGAGTTTAACTGTTTGCTAAACAAAAGTGATCTTGTCAGTGCAAACTCGGCTGAACCGCTCGCAATTACCATTCCGCCAACGTAACGATGCGTTTCCACGCGCTGCTTCTCTGCCAGAAGTGTCAGTTGCCATGTAGCTATTCAGCGAAGCAACCCATTGCTCCTGTGAAGTAGGCAGGTGATGTTGTAGCTATAGCTGTGGGAAAGGATGTTGAAGTGCACGCAGGTTACGTAGTGAAATAATAGCAATTGAGACTAAATCCCGGGAAAGTTGATCCCCGGTGCTTCAATCGCTTGCTCCCATTCCTGCTCTTAAAGGCAGGCGGGATCCTCTGCTGGCACGTGTTGGTGTATCTCTGTTAACTTCAGGGCAGATAAATCATGGAGGAGAAGAATGTATTTTCTCTGACAGCAAAACTGCAGGGCAGGTTTCCAAGGCAAACAGGGCAATTGATCCCATCAGCCACCTGTTGATGTCATTGCAGGTGGCCCGTCAAAAAACTCATTCCTCGTTCCAGCCCAGGGGCTGGTGACACAACAGCCTGTCTTAGGCTTAGGTAATTAGTGCAATCTAATCATGCTGTCCAAGAGCGGGGGAAATGAAAACTGAAATGAAATGCAAAAACGGAGAACAACATTTGAATTGGAGAGGGGGGAGAATGAAAGAAAAAAGTTCTGTGTACGTAAGAAAAGCTCCTCCTGTACGTTGGGTTCCAAAAAGGGGAATGGAAGCAGAGCCCTTTGGAGATGCGAGGTGAGTTACCTGTAAAGCAGAGCTGATGAACAGCTGGCGTTCTGCGATTGTAGCAGTGGGTTATGAACTTTTCAGCTTACCTTCAGTAAAACAAGAAAAACACGCTGCTGGATTAGACTGCTTCACTGGTTTGCCTGACATATGGTAGTGACCCTAGGAGATACTTGTTTGGGTTTTTTTTTCCTGCAAAAAGTAAAGGCCAGAAATACTCTGTCTGAGATGTGAGTTGACCATGGCTGCTGTGAAAGCTGGCCTAACATTCTTGCTGCTGCTTCTGCTGCAGATTTGCGGATGTTGCTAGGAATTTCAGAGACCTCCTACTGCTGGAGATCGAACAGTGCTGGTCTTATCTGAAATAAAACTTGTCTTGCCACTCGCCTGTTTGTGAGTGAGAATATGAGGTTGTGCAACCTCATGCAAATACGAAGAACAACTCCGATGTGCTAATGAAGACATTTTTGCTGTTGTTGATAGTTACCAAGCTTTTGTCCTGTTTCTCCCCAACCTTGTTTGCTTGATGCTGCTGTTGAGACTTTTATTGCTCCTCAGGAATGCACATGAGCTGATATGTGGAGAGAGAAAAACAGCAAAGCCTTAAAACCCATTTGATGAACATTCGTTGTGTCTTTAATAAGTCTTTTAACAACGGGGGGCGGGGAATCACCTTTCCTGCTACAGTTGCACTCATTCAAAATTTTAATTCCCAAAGCAGCTCTGTCTTACCCTCTCTATCTCCGTGTTTGTTGCCAGGGCCATGCTTCCCATGGATGGCAGATCGATGTGAGCAACAGCAGGTGGGGCTGAAGGAGGTTGCTGGGTTTCTTGCTGGAGTTGCATGAATAAATGTGCTGATAATAATTCTGTCCTATTCAAGATACGTTTCTGTGTCCGGAAAAAGGTCAACATCTAAAATTTCGTGTTTGCGCTTTTGGAAATAAAAACATTTAGATTTGCCCTTAATTAAAAAAATGTCAGTAGAGTATTGTGTTTAAGTTAATAGTAGGGGAGAGTTATCTTTGGGTAAAGGCAGAAACTGTGACCATCAAATGATACAAAATGGTCGAATCGGAACTGAATTATTTCTTCATAACTGATTTTTGCCAGATGAAAGACACAGAAATGAACTGGGATTGAGGAACTAAAAAAGGAAAAGTGCTGGAAAGAAAGAAATACGGACAGTAAGGCCAGGGAGGGGGGAGAGGGAGAGACTCAGGCTGGCCCTGCAAGCATCAGGCACCCTGCGGCAATCCAGAGCTGCTCTCTGGGTGCTGCTGTTTCCCAAGGGAGGCATGGGCAAGTGTGTGAACTGACTCTTACCATCAGTGTAATACCTGATAGTATGGAGTTCTGCGGGAAGTATCCACCATGTATGTAATACTGTGAGTTTATATACATAAATGCAGTGGTGCGTGTACATGAGAGTGCACACACGTCTGCAGTGTGCCTGTGTGTGTGTACGTGTCCATCAACAGGTTCATAGCCACAAGCTCCCCTTGGGCTTTCCCTGCCAAACACTGCTGGCTGAACAGAGTGGGAAGGGGACCAGCCTGCTGTGCAGAAACCTCCGTTCTCCCTTGTGGCATCTTCCAGAGAAGGGAGCCTCTGGGCAGCAAGCAGGAACCCTTGGGCCAGCTTTCTTTGTGGCTCAGGGAGCTGCTCTGGTGCTGAGCCTTGAGAGAGAGGAGGGAGTGGGCTTTGAGGCAGATGAACCAGTAAGAAAACACTTGGTGCTGCAACGTGTGTGGTCTGGCTCTTGCAGAACTTGCAAATAATGCAGCTTAGAGCATTGCTCACAGCATGGAAACTGTGAATACTGGTTTGTGGCATCAAGAAGTGTCATGAGATCACGCTTATATATACTTGGTACTCGAATGCAGGCTAGAGGGAGGAGAGAGGCAGTGTGGGTACCGTATCCATATCTCTCACTGAGGGAATAAAATTGGTTCATAACATCACTGGAATGGGTAGAAAAGGAGCAAGTGAGACTGCTCTTTCTCCTCACTCCACTTTAGAAATAAAGCCCTAATGCTGTAAGGGAGACTCAGGTTTCTCGCTGAGTTTTCCCACACACCTACCCACTGGGTTTTTATATATCTTAAATCAACTGTGTCTGGGGTTGTTTAAATTTGGCTAAATTGCACTCTCCATGCAGTAAAAAAAATTGTGTTCATACAGCCCTTTACGTGTGTGTGTGTGTCTCTGTGTGTGCCTTGAAAATGCCTCTCAGCGTGGACTGCAGGTGGCCTTGGATACCATCTGTGATTTATTTCTGGAAAGAATTAAAATACCAGCACCATTTGTTAGCCTGTTTTTACAGTGAGTCAAAAATGTGCAGTGCTGCTTTGCTGCGACTGCCAGGGCTGCATTTGCTCCTGAAACTGTGAGTGCCCTTCTGACACTTAATGTTACTTAGGTCAGGCCCTTGGAGCAAGCCCTCTGGTTAGGCATTTGATGAAACATCTTCATAGAGACTTCACATAATACCCTGCGTTAGTGGATATTACAGACTTGAGGCAGATCGCGTCCAAACTGTCAGAAACATCTTTGTGCGGTGTTCTTCTGAATCACCCTTTGACAACAGGCTTTTGGGGTAATTGGTGCTTTCTTGTACGTATGTGCTGGCTGTCCTGAAGCTAGACAAAATTGTTGAGTGATTTGATAGTAATTGATGGCTGAAAAGGCTGCCTGATAATTTGAATCAGAGACTTAATGGCCTTTACAACACAGTTCATGGGATGATGGTCAAATTACTTCAGCCAGTGTAATTTATTTTTGAACCTGTTCACTATAAAGCATGAATCCCTGTCTGTTTTGGTGTGTACTCCACCTCTGCTCAGTTTTTCTGCTTTTTATTGATCAAATACCAATCAATCAAGGCACAGGCTTTTATTTACTCAAAACCAAACTGGTGTAAGTGCAACCATGAGCCCTGATGCAGAGGCAGTACGTGTGCAGTGTAACTGCATTGACAGCAATGGAAACTGGATGTCGCTGCTGGGATGCACAGATGTATGTACGACTCGCCCCTGGACTCTGGTATTTACAGGCAGGGTGCTGTCCTAGACCGTGGCTTCTGTCTTCCGTGCAGGTCCTTCTACACTGTCCTTCAGGGACTTGCTGGCTTTTCAAACACATCTTCTTGGAGAAGAGCCCCCATAGCTATGAGAATGACTGCTCTATAGCTTTCCTCAGCCACCACGCCATTGCTCTGACATATCAGGGACTGATGCTAAAAATCTGGGGAATGGAAAATGCTTCCCTAATGAAGCTGCAAAGCTGTTGTTTTACTGGGACAAGAGGTCTATTTCATTTTTTATGTGGGCTATGCAGAGAGAAACTTATGGTTGTATTTTGCAGATATTTGAGTCTACTTTTCACTTCTGGCTAACAAGAACCTCAAATCTAAGGGTTAATTATTTGTTGCTCCCACAGCCATTTCTTTTCCCCTAGCCTACCTTCCTTGTCTTTATGAAAACTTTGTGTGAACATTTTTTCTCAAAGAATGACCAGGTAGCACTGATTATTATTGTGCTAAGTCATCAGAGACTTGCCTTCACCGGTCCTTACCAAGGGGCAGCAGAAAAATTGGTTCCCAGTTGTGTGTCTGTCAAGGATAACCTTGAGACTTTCTGTGAAGGCTTGGCAGGAGAAGTTGAGGCACTCTGCTTATCCTCAGACATTTGAATGGCCCCTTCAAGCAATTCGGGCAGTGCTGGAATGGGGCTGCTCTGATTTACACTGACAACTGAGGCAACCCCCAGACATCTCAGAGACAGCCATAATCACGGGTAGAAGTGCGGAGCTTCCTCCAGCACCTGTGAACCTCAGGAGATGACAGACGTGATTTCATACCATCTGCTTAGGCGAGAGATATGCTGTTATTTCACCCCTTCATGTAATGGTTTGGTTGAAGAACTCACCCAATGGTGTCCCTCTAGTTTCTGTGGGCTCTACAGAGGTGCCTGCACTGTTCATGCTGTCTGTAAGTCAGGCATGTCGTGAATTATTAGTCCTTTGTTGGGCTTGAGTGGTTTCTGGGATTTTCAGGATTTACATGGGTCCTGCATAAATTCTTTATGTGAGAGCGTAAGCAGGCAGCCCAGCTTGATAACCTCATGTTGCCTCAGCATTGCAGGGAACATGAGAGTTTAGCAGGAAAGGTTTTATTTATTTATATTTAGCTGTGACATTGTTTGACTTAAAATCCTTTTTTTCTCCTCAACTCTTAACTCTTAAGCTTCTACCCCTGCCCAAGTTTGAAAATGTGATGAAAATTCATAAATTGTAGTATTGTTTAATGTTCTACAAGTTTGTTTTTTAAATGGCATGCTTCTGGATATGTTTGGTTTTCTGTTTTTTTTTTTTTTTTTTTTCTTAATGGCTGCCAGGCTCAAAGAATTCATGGGGCTTTTGTCAATTTACAGATTAAATCTCTTCAGCTTCTCTTTTTTTCATGTTTCTGTTCTGGAGAGGTTTCCCTCAATATTAGGGTACAGCATGGCTGCCATCCCCTGTGCTCTGCCCATCAGCCTTGGATGCTCATCCTGGTAAAAGGGTTTGCCGGCGTCAGGGTGCTCGCGGCCTGCTGTTCCTGCCAGCTGGGCTGCCGGGGGAGAAGCCGTACAGCCAGTACCTTTCTTCCTTCCACCGGTCCCTGGCTGTGATTCAGCACTTACTATTTATACTGAATTGGCCTCTGGAGGTCCCAGCTGAGATCAACATCCTGCTGTGCCGGCCACTGACTGTAGCTGGAGGTTGTCATCACCGCAGAGGGCTTGTGCTGGGAGCGGAGAGGCAACAGTACGGGGAAGGGAAGTTTTATTATTGTCATTTTAGCGACGGGGCATGGAGACCCTGAGAGACAGACTTGTCCTAGGCCACGTGGGAAACTGTGGCAGAGGTGATTCCCAGTGTCCACGTTGTAGGTGTTCAGTGCCAAAATGTGGGTGACATCTGCCCACTAGAAGGTAGAAGGCATTTGAGGTGGGTTGGGGTATCCCCCTGCCCTTCAGCAGCAGCAGAGGGAGGACAACCTGGGTGGGTGTCTGAAATAGCCGTAGGCACTGGTGATCGGGCACCCCCTCCTCTGACTTCTTGAGCAGGACCTGGATCAGGACATGAGCTGGTCCATGTAACACCAGCGAGGACCCTAACGGGACCCGCAGAACCACTCAGAGATGCTCTGAGAGCCCCTGGCACCATGTTGGGGTGGGATTGCTCCTTGCCTTATTCCTTGCATTGCGTCAAGCACTGAGCCGGACCTCCTCATAGCTGAGTAGGTGGAAATGGGCGTGATGGAATACCCATCGCCGGGCCGTGCTGCGTACAGCCAGGAGTCTGGCTGCTTTGTCATGCTTTCCCTGAAGAAGATTATGCCTGAGGCTTTCAAAGGAATCTAAAAGCATTAGATCTCTCACTTGCCTGACTTTCAACAGGATTTCTATTTAAAATAAAAAAAAGTACAAAAAATCCCAGCCTGCCACAAACCCTCTGCCAAGCTGAAGGGTGTTACCTTTGAGGAAATATTGATGCAACTACTAAAACTCTTCGAGAGAAAGCCAGCTGCTGCTTAATGTTGCAGGATCATCTCTCCCTCTGTAAAACAAATTCAAATGCTGCAAACTGAAGGTGTTTTTGAGAAAGACATAGGATCTGGCTCCGTGACTTACATGTCTCCACATCATGTAGAGCAGCTCTCAGAACAAGGTGCCACGCTGTCGTGAGGCCACGGCCCGAGTTGTTGCCAGCGCAGGACTGTTCCCTATAGGGTGACTGGTCTCAGAATTACATCAATTCAACCTGACATAGAGCTTTATTGAGAACTTACGTAAATACATGAAAATCAGTGTGATGTAATATTAAAATTGGAAAATGGGCTTGAAATAGTATACCTGAGTAAATATAAAATGGGTAGTGTAAAATTTTGGCACAGATGAAACATTATTGATGTAACATTCTTTCTTTTGTTGGCAAAATGATGCCAATAAAATATTATGGTATGTGTTGGAATGGGGCAAAACATGCCTTAAAAACAAGTTGCCATGCTGCCAGCAAGTAATTGGGCTTGGGTAATTAAAACCTGACTCTGTGCACTTAATCTGGCTGAAATGAGCCTCGTGGATGCTGAGCGTCGCGGTAGGGTCGCACAGGCACCGGGAGAGCCGAGAGCGAGTAGCAGGGAGGCGTCCTGCAGTATGGAGGACCGGTGAGAGGAGGTCTGGCCCAGGGCTCTTCAGCCCCTCTTCTCTTACCATGAGAGAAGTAACACAACCTATTTTCTCACGGTGGTGCGGCGGTGGTAATTAATCACAGCTGCTTCAAAGGTGGGGTGTTCCCTGTGAGTGCTAGGTTGAACCGCATTCTTTAATCAAAAGATGCATTAACAAAAAACAGGCACGCTAGATCTCCCTAGCTGAATCAGTTGCTGATTTTTCTCTCTAGCAGAAATGAATACGCTTGGAGCGCCTTTGAATACTGTGCAAGATGTTGCTGGCAGGTTTTTTCTCTCTGCTGCTGCTGCCATGGCATGGCCATTAGGTTAATGATGGCCAATGTTGCTTACAGCTTTTATAATGCCTTTACGTTCTCATGTTTTAAGTCACTGGGAACATGCTTTTGACAGGTGCTTGGAGGGTGGTGAGGGGCTGGGCACTGGGCTGGGGCATCAGGGAGAGTCACCCCGATGCGTGACATCTCACGGCTGGCCCAGCTCTGAGAGGTGGCTCTGGACTGCTTTCAGTAACCCCTCGTATCAGGCGGTGGCTGCAGGGGGCTGTCCAGACCCCTGAAAGCTGGCGTTGCAGCCTTTTCCATGCTGTTCCTGGTAGTTTCCCAGGCTAATTGCGCATTAGCCTGGCCCCATCCCCTTTTGCTCTCTGCCCCTGCACAGCGATGGCTGTGCAAAAACCGCATAACACTCTTAAGAGCGAGTGGGGAGTTGTCACACTAATGCCTTTTGCCCCCTGAATACCTCTGGCACCAGCCCAAGGGCCGTTTAAAGGCAGGACTGTGAGCAGAGCTTGCCAGTTGTTTAAATGGTCTCTCTTGATCTGAATTAAAAGAATTAAAATTCTTGATGGATTATAGGTTGTAGCCATGACAACAAATTCCCTCCCTTTCTCTTTTCTCTGGAATTGTCTTGTAGTTCAGATGTGTTGCCAAACAAAAACTCTCTTTTTTTTTTTTTAAAAAAAAACTACTGTTTCAGGTAATAGCAGCATTAAATTAAAAAACCAAAATAAATGGTCATCAGTGTTTTGATGACTGTATATGTTTTATGCCTGGTATCTTCTTATGAGACTGGAAATCTCTTGACTGTGGAAGACAATAAGGCTTTTGTTCAGTGGTATTAGAGGGAATTTTGCTAGCCTAAAAGAAGCGTGGGGCTAATTACTAACAGGAGCTCTTGTGCAGTGTATACCTGTAATAGTTAAAGGGAAAGCTGCTTAAATTTATTCTGACAATTGCAGATACAGCACTGGAGGAATCATTTGAATTGTTCATTCTGCAACAAGGAAACATCCCACTTGTCTTCTCTTTAGAAATGAAATCCTAGTCTGATTTAAAATATACTTTTATGGGTTAGTTTCCTTTTTTTTAAAATAATTTTGCCGTTTCAAGACTTCTATTATAATTACCTGTGAATGTAGGTTTTTAAAGAAAATTATTCTGATTTCTAAAAAAAAGGAGAAACTGATTTTTTTACATGAACTGCTTCTTGTAGAATAAGTTTAATGAAATTCAGCTTTCTTTCATAAATAATGCAGCACTTGCATTTGATTAGGTGAAGCCTAGAGGAATTTCTACCTAATCAGATGCATAGCAAGAAGGATATTGCCTGCAGACTGTTACCATTATCAATGGTGGTGGCAAGGAAAATACAGCTCCGTGTGTGTCCAGATAGAAAGCTTTGTTTCTTAAGAGAAGTTGCAAAACAAGGTATATATGTTCCAACAATTGTTTCCTTGCATCTCAGAGTGTCCTGGCTCTTTGTAAAACAAGGTCCGGGTTCTGAGTATTATCGTTATTGTGGCATGAAGAGACTCCAGGTTAACTGGAGAGCTCCTTGTCCTGGTAATGGATTTCTGACCCTTCCAAGAAATAAATACACGTGGGGAAGAGACGATCTTTGCATCAGAGAGCTTACAGCCGAAATAAGCAAGGTAGACATCAGGAATCATTGGGATCAATTCCAAAAGTCTTGAAAAAGAGCACAAACCTCCCGATGACAGAAAAATGGAAAAAAAGGGCATGTGTGCCACATAAAATAATAGATCACATACAGCAAAAAGCAAACCAGTTTGCAAATGGCGTACCTGCACGTAATGTAGAAACATTTTGAGAGTTTTTTAGTAAATGTTGCTTTAATTAGTCACCTGTGGTCAAGTTTTATGGTGCTCTGTAAATCCAGCCATGAGAGTTTGTTCTGCTCTGGTTTTATCCCCAGAAAGCTGTTATTAACAGCAGTGGGCGTGCATGAACAGAGGGTAGTTTGAGTAAGGCCATTAGTCCTTTAGTCATCATCCATATTAATAAATAAAAAGGGCCTGGGCCTCATTCTCTAGCTCTGAGGTCAACTGGCATAAATTGACCTGCAAGCATTCAGTACGTGCTTGTGTCCTCTGAGAGACAGGGGCTGAGCCCAAGCTGGCTTTTGGGACCAGACCCTGGTCTGGGCTCAGCCCTGAACCACTCCTGGGAACTATTTGAGGGTGGTGTAAAACGGTTAGGGATCATGTTAACAGTATAACAGCATGGATGGTCATGGGCTCAGGCTCTGGCTCTGGTTACTTTATTAGGGCTTGGTTATGCTCTGGGCCAAACTCAGTTGAGTGGCATCTTGCTCTACTGCCATAATGAAGTAATATTCCAAATAAAAGCATAAAGAACAGAACCCTAATGGCAAAGCCCAACAACACTGCCTTATCTCACTGTGCTCAGGTTTTTCTCTTAACGTTTGTTCAGCTATGTAAAATTGCAAATGTCAGAAGTTCCTTGGGCCAGATGCTAAGCGGGTTTAATCTGACAATTTGTGCTAGCTGAGGTTCTGTTTTTTCACTTACATTTCTGGAAAAGGGCAATGCGATGTAATGAATAAATGTAAAACACAAGAAATAGAGCCCAGGATACATGGGAGTCGTGCTTGCATCCTGTGATTTGCTATTGAGAGGTTTTAGTGCTGAGCTCAGAAGTGTATTTATGGAGTTGTCGGTCAGAACTGTGCAATTTAAAGGTGAAATCAGTTCTCTTTTTTTAATCTTGAGTTTTCATTCCTCTCCAAATTGGTGCAAGCAAATCTCGCGGGCCTGAAATGTCACGGGAGCACTAGAGGCCAAGAACAGAATTAATTTCTGAAAGTTTGAGAGCAAAACCATCAGGTTTAGGGCTGTAAAATGTTAATATGTTTCTGACTTTCCCAAGAATTGTCTGAAATAGTTGTGCCCACTCATAACTCAAGCAACTTCATGTCAGATATTAGAGCTGGTTTTATGTGTGAGTACTGACAGAACTAGTGCACGGCTTTTATCATAGCCAACTGGAAAAAAAGCCTCCAAAATATAACTCCCAAACCTTTTTTGGTCCAAAACAATGTCAAAATCCCATGGAAGAAATGGGAAACAAGGCTGAGCCCCTGATCATTTGGCCTAAGGTAGACAGGACGTTTTTCGCTCAAGATCCTGGTCACGGTATCACACACAGCTGCATCCCAAGTGCTGAAGAGCAAGCAAGCTTGGTCCTTTCCACTGCTCCCCTGCTGTTGCTGTGGAAAGCATTTCTCCCAGCCTGCTTCAGCTGGGAAGGCTTAGCCTTGATGACCAGTGGATTTTAGGGCCAAGGTCAAGACTCGACGCTATACTCTTATCACCGTCTTGTCCTTTGCTGATGCTTCTTCAAGCGCAGGCTGCCTCTCACATCCTGAAATGCGCCGGCTCGCTGGGTAGCTTCAGTGATGGAAAGTGATGCTGTTTCTGTGCCAGCTGCAGTCTAGCCTTGGATTTCCTACTCTTTGCTCCTCTGTGACAAGATCAGTTAGGGAACTCTTCAAAAATCAGTTGAGCAGGGAGTGCAGGTAGCGTGGGTGAATGGCCACTGGGCAATGCAGACACTTGAGACGTGTAAACCGCACCTGAGAGCTTGCAGCAGAAGTGGTTACCTCGGAGGGACAGGATGCTTATCTATACGGGAAGGAAGTTGACAGAGTCCGCAGTCATTAGTTACTATGAGTGGTGGTAGCTACATTTATCCTTTGTCAGTATAATAGGCGAAGTTTTAAAAAACATAGGTGGCTGCATCCTTGAACACTCTCCTTGACTATGTGGCTTTGCGGTTGTCCACTAAGCTTGGTGTTGGGTGGAAAAAGGATTTTGGGGCTCTTCACTTACTTAGTTGTAGGCAGCATCCTGGGTTTGTTACTGGTGCACGTCCACTTCTCCCGGAGTTCCCTTGCACGTTCCCAGCTTCACCCTCAAGTAAGACCCTGCCAGAATCACTTATGTGCGGTGGAGCGAAAATGTGACTGATACAAATGTTGCAGCAGTGTATAAAATGCTAAATTATTCATGGTACTTAAGCACAGAAAATCCCAGGGGTGGACTGACATTATGAAAAACTCCAGGCAAAAAAAAACCACCATGGAAAGTCTTAGATTAAGAACAGTTGCAAACTTTAGAGTCAGACTGTATTACAGAGTCTTAATCCCTTCTCCTTCCTTTAAATGCCCCTCCTCATGCTGTACCCTGGGCTATCATAGCCAACTACTTTTAATGTCATTATCCACATCACTTTCCCATGAACAGGGACCTAAGGCACATAAATGTCAGATGACTTGTCCTGATCCGAAATAGAAAATCTGTAGTGGCAGCAGGATTTGCAACTGGATCTTCTCAAACCGAAGCCTTGACCATCTTAACCTGCTTCCTCCCTATCACGAATGAAACGATCATCTGGAGGAGAGCAGTGGGCGAGCACCTGTGCACCGTTTCATACCAGCGCATCAGACCTTCTCGCACGGCTGGTCTCCCAGCTTGCCTGGGACCTCTGTGGGCTACCGTCATAGATTTATTTCTTTATCATAAGGAACCTCAGTTTTCACCCATCCGTGACACAAAAGGTCCTGGGTGCTAAATCTTGCCCTGGATCACTTTCACCTCTAGAGTTTTCTGGTGAAAGACCTACAAACCAAAATATTAATGTAGGAGCACAACTTTGAGAATTTAAGCAGCTGAACGGACCATGACGTGCTTCTTAATTCATGGAGAATTTTAACAGAGATGCACTGGGCCCGATATGTAGTGTTATAACTGAAACAGGTAGATGTCAAGATCAACAGATCAGTTAAAAGGAGAACCGAACCAAGTGGTAAAAAAATACAACTAGAAGC
Source organism: Nipponia nippon (assembly GCF_047370975.1). Lineage (NCBI taxonomy): Eukaryota > Metazoa > Chordata > Aves > Pelecaniformes > Threskiornithidae > Nipponia > Nipponia nippon. Next base: position 67,497,569 of record NW_028262347.1, read on the forward strand.
TTAGGGAATTCATACTGTTAAGCAGTCTGTTTCAGATTTTTTTCTTTTTGGTTGGTCCTGAAAACATTGTTCAACAGCTGATTTCAAGTTTCCTTTTGCACTTTATTGTCACTTTTGTTGTGGAAAACTGATTAAAAGAAAAACAACAAACCAGATCAATTTAAATAGTGTTGTGCTGGTTTCTGTATATGTCAAAACATATTTCCATTGGAAACATATTTTTGACAAAGCCATTCTTGGTTGTTTGAAAAACATTTTGAATAAAGATGTTCAAGCTGCTTTAGTCACTTTGCCTTTTGCTTGGAGGGTAAAATAGGTTTTCAAAGCTGTTCCATGTTCCCTTTTGCCCTGGAGGCATACAGGAACTGTAAGAGAAGATCTGATTTGCAATCTCTTTGGGAGTTGAAAAGGTTCCTCAGGATCCCATCCGGACCTGCAGCAAATGAAGGGAAAACAGTGTTTCCTAGCTGACATCCTTCACTCTCCCGAGCACCAGACAGCAGTGGTGGCAGCATTAGTGACCTCAGCTTTATTTGTCAATTAATGAGTTTCTGTAACTTGATATTTCATTTTTCCTAGACTGTACCCTCGTCACGCAAGTGCTCTCAACAACTTGGGGACATTGACCAAAGACGTGGTGGAGGCAAAGGACTACTACAGACGGGCCCTTCAGTTAAACCCTCAGCACAACCGAGCTCTCTTCAATCTCGGCAACCTGCTCAAGTAAGTTCAATGCAGAACGGGCACCAAGGAAACTTACAGTCTCTTTACACACATCACCAAAGTAGTTTTTTCTGCCAGTTGGTGAAGGAATGGTGTTCTTTCTTATTGCTGGCCAAGAGTGCTGGCACAAAGGTGAGGCTTAGATTGGATATCTTTATGCTGTCTGCCACGTCACTTCAGGTGCTGCTTACAATTGTATTTCAGCTGGAGGGAATTCACTTGTTCCAAATCAGGCATCAGAAAATGAGGTGCCTAAACCCAACGAGTCACCTGAGACTCCCATCTCAATGGAGAGGTGGAGCAAGCCATGTTGTTCAGAGGCAGGCATCTGATGCAGATCTAATAAATAACACAGATCAAATAAATCCCTCTCTGCAAGTTCCCCCTTCTCCTCATTAGCTGTGTGGAAGGTCAGTGCGTAGTTTAGGCATAAGCACCTAACTCTGACATGCTCAGAGCTGCGGAAGGTTCATCCCATTGCAGAGGGGGTGGGTCTGGATTTGAGGGGAAAGCTGGCTTACATCCCTGTATGGTTACTCTGCTGAGCAAGAAGACAAGTTAATCAGCTCATGATTTCACTCATTATTATTTAGGGTGTCAGCCTTTAGCAAGGAGAATCGGAGACGATCACAATCATGCAAATTAATTTGACTAACCGTGTCTAAAAACTGAACTTAAATCTACAGGAGATTACCAGTATGATAAGAACTGCGTAAACTACAGCAGTAGAAGTACATTTTTGCTGATATAAACTGCACCTATTTTGCTGGTAATATGTCTCTGGTAAATCTTTTAGAGCAGATCGGGCTTTAGTGTTGGGCTGGTTTTAAAGTGGCACTGTCTCATCAAAACGTACTTGATCTCTCTGGTTCTGAAATGTTACTTTGAGTGTGAGATTATATGACAGATATTAAGTGTGTTGCTGAAGTTCTGCCGGGTTCATTCGGTAGTGGAGAAGTTATCAGAATAATATTACAAATAAACCTGATGATTTGGTGTTAGAATATGGCAGCTGAGTAATTCTTAAATAGAAAGTAGGTGAGTGCTTTACTGGAAATACTCACAAGAAAGGAAAATGGTAAAGACAGTCTTATTACAAAGGAAATGGAAGGTCTTTGTATTATTCACCAGATTTGGTTGATTGAAATTGATCTTAGGTGGCAATGCTGTTTAAAAATACATATTGTCCTTTTAATCTATCATGTTTGCCCTGTGATTTTTTTTTTTTAAAAATAAGATATTAATACAAAAGGACGTAAGCCAGAAGCAGCACCAGAACATCCCATGTCAATAACCCTTAAATCTGGCCTGTTGATGGGCTCTTATGACCCAGCAGATGGGTAGAAACTGGATTTGTTGCACTGGCAAAGCACAAAGGAGACATGTGGGAAAATCTCTTAAAACTGCTGTTTGTTTTGTGTGCAATATGTCATGGTTTTCCTAATGTGATAGTTAAGATATTGTGTCTCCTGTTGTACTGTATGTGCTCTGCATTCTTCTGTGGTGCCGTATATTGCAGTATGTTAAAGGTGTGTGATGCTTGTGCTGAACCCATTAAAAGAAAGCGCTTAGGTTCTGCCTGCCCTTTTCCCCATTTGCTCCCATTTTCTAGACCTTTTTTTAGGCTTCTAAAACAACCTAGTGCATCTGGGCACACCAATAGTATTAATTACAATGGAAACTGGGTGTCCTCATTTCCCTGTTCAGCTTTAAAAAATCTGCTAAAAATAGGTAGAGTTCTTGGTGGAGGGATTAGCACATATGTAAAGCAGATGCTGCGCAGGCAGATCCTATATGAATGTCTACCACACCCCTTTGCCAGGACCTTTCCTGGATCATCCATCAAAGTAGCAGAGATCATCAGCCATGCTGGAGCATGAGGTGACTTGTGAGATGACCAGATGGGAACGAGGCAGAGATTTCAAGCTCCCCCTTCCTACAACTTTGTCTTTATTTATGTTTTCTACCTGGCTCTCTAAATTATCCTTCCATATATATGTATATAGGGCAACTGGTATTCTGCAGACACTAAATGCTAGCATAATCTAGGTAATAAATGAAAATCTGCAGAATATTACAGGCAGATATTACTTTCTGGCTGTACTATGAGACATTATGAAGAGTGTTTTGATTTTCAAACATACGGCAGATAGAGGATAAATGGTCAAGCCATAAAAGCATTTTCTGTCCTCTTTGCAGAGGCTTCAGTGCATGGTGCAGATCAGGAAGAGCCAGATCTGCAGCACTTAAGGCATGTCCACCAACAGCACTACTTGTACTGAGACACGTAACGAAACCGTCTGACATGGGGAATTCCCAGTTGAATTCTGCTGAGTTCCTTATACCCACCCCTGCTTGTAGCATGGAAATCTGACGGCGGATATTAAATTTCACCTCCTCTGGAGTGCTGAGAAAGGGGAACTCCAGGATTTTGGAAGGCTGCGTTTGCTATTCCCATGTGGGAATCTGCCTCTCATTATTCCCTGTAAATAACCTCTCTATTTAAGCATCCATTGCTTGTGATTTAAGCTTGAGTAAAAATCTGTTTTGACAACCACAGGGTGGAATTTTTAAGTTTTTTTCGTGGAAGTCCTAGATGAAAAAGGATGTTTCCGTTTTCTGTTTGTACATAATGAAGACAGCTATGTGCCACAAGATGGATGTTCTCAGGAAGCAGTGCAGGGTAGTGGCTGAATAAGCCTCTGGTTTTGCTTACATATCCTAAAATAAAGTTGTATGTCATCATTTTCTTGCCTAATATAAATATTGGAGAGCAGATAATTAAACAATGCCAACAGATTTCTTAGTTAAAATAGACTCAGAAGATGGCCTACCTAAAAGTAAGATTTCTCACAGAGGAACAGATGCAGACACCGAGCAGCCTGATGTTGCTTTCTTGTGTTTTGTTTTGAGGTCTCCCATGATATAAATATTTAACTCCTCTATATAGATTCAGTTTTGTTGAGATACAGCTTGAAAAACTGAGATAAATATCATTCAGAATACCTCACAAATTTGTAGCCTGTGGGATATTCTGTAAAGAGACAAGAAATAAAATATTATGAACATTTGAAGTAAATATTTATCTCGGCTTTCTGTTGCAGAAAGAATGGGAGAGAACTTCTTTGCGGTACTGTATCTATCTATACCTAAAGCACTCCAATATTCAGTACACTATTTCTTATGAAGAAAAGCCTCATAACTCTTACGTGCTTTGAGAGTGTCATGGCTGTGTTTTCAAGGGGAAAGTGAAATGCCTAGAAACAGTCCACTGAAATCTTGCGTTTATTTGAAGGACTGATTCCCTTCTGAATGCAGAGTAACACACAAGGTGTCCTGTGCATTTGTTGCCATGATTTAGCCCAAGTTTAGCAAACCCATCTATTCAGAGGAAGGAGGACTGTCTGCCCTCGCCGACACAGGCTTTGGGATATGTATGTCTGTGAATGTGCTGACACAGGCTTGTGTAACTGTCTGAAGATGCTAAAAAACATCAGATAGATATTACGTGTATTGAGATTTAAGATCTTTCAGAGAGTGAAACATTCCTCCCTTCCATTCAAAGAAGCAAACAGAGTGATAATGCTCAGTGATACTGCATCTGGCTTTCTGGACGGTCTCTGGTTAGGATACTCTGCGTTGCATGAAGTGCTGTAGTTATCCGTCGGTATCATGTACACGTTGTAGCCTGTTTATTAAAAAAAAACCACCAAACTCTGGCAGTGTTAAATTTACAGTAGAGTAAAAAAATAACTTAGGTTGAAATGGACCTCTGGAGATCATTTGGTCAAGCCTGCTGCTCAGAGCAAGTCTAATTGGATCAGGTTGCTCAGGGCTGTGTCCAGCTGAATCTTGAACACCTCCAAGGACAGAGATGCCACAGTCTCTCCGTGCAACCTGTTCCAGTGTTTGACCACCCTCATGGTGAAAAATATTTCTCCTTATATCAAATCAGAATTTCCCATGTTCCTATTTGCATCTGTTGCCTCTTGTCCTGTCACCACGCACCTCTGAAAAGAGTTTGGCTCTGGCTTCTCTGTATCCTCCAACCAGGTAGTTGCAGGCAGCACTGAAGTCACCCCTGAGCCTTCTCTTCTCCAGGCTGCACAGACACAGCTCGCTCAGCCTCTCCTCAATGCAACGGGTGCTCTAGCCCTGACCTTCTTCAGTGGCCCTCTGTTGGGCTTCTTCCAGTAAGTCCATGCCTTCCTTGCACTGGGGTGCCCAACTCTGGACAGACATTGCTCCAGATGTGGTCTCACAAGTGTCATATAAAGGGGAAGGATCACTTCCCTGGACCCACTGTTGGCCTTCTTTGCCATGTAGGGTTCATTGCTGGCCCATGGTCAACTTGTTGTCCACCAGGACCCCAGTTGTCCCCCAACCTGTGCTTGCGCACAGCGTTATCCCACTCTGGGCGCAGGACTTGCATTTGCTTTTGTTGAACTTCATGAGGTTCCTGTCAGACCTGGTCCCTCTGAAAAGCAGCCCTGCCATGCAGTGTATTGCCCGCTCCCCCACTTTGGTGTCATCCACATAGTGTAGATGAATGGCAAAGGAGTGCATCTAAATTATCTGAATCAGTTTTAAACCAGGGAGTCAAACAGGCTTAGAGCTTCCTTTCAGACAGGCAGAGTTAGACACTGCAAGCTCCCCTTGGACTATGGTGTGAAACCAAGATGAGATGTTCAGAACAGCTGTAGAGTCCTTGTAGAGTTCTGTGTTTCTGGCTTTAATGCAGTCAAACTAACTTCACAAAATAAAACAAATCTTGAAAGTTAAAAAGTCCTCTAGAGCACTAATTCCTGGGTTACTCTTCCTGTTGCAAATGAAATTTGGTCCGGTGCTAACAGCCCACAGCCTCGTGCATCACCAGACTTCTGCGGGGTGGTTTAAGCTGATGCTTCTCCAACTGCGGGGCACTTCCAAACATATGGAAGACATGCTCCTGCTGGAAAGAGCTGTTCCTTGCAGCTCGAGCACGCCGATTGTAGAGGGGAGGCTGGGAGCTCGAGTGGAAGAGGGAGTCAGGAGAGGACATTGTAAGGCAGGGTAATTTGGGGAAAAATTGGATTAAGTGATCATAGACTCCTCGTGTCAGTTGAATTTGTTCCTCTGTCTGTCACAGCGAAGGTATACATTACCTGGCTTTTCCTGCTCCAGATCCCCAGTTTATGGTAAGTTAGTGTATCAGGCTGTTCTTCCAATGCTCTGTGCTCTCCCAAATTGCAGGAGATTTATATAAGCAATGGCCTCAATCCTGCAAAGTGTTGGTCTTGGTCCAGGAAAGCACTTCAGCCAGTAATTAATTTTCAACTCGCATACATAAAAGTTAAGTATGCGTTTAAGTGCTTGGCCAGAGCGCTTGGTATCTTGCAGGCCTTGAGCCCTCTGAGAAACTACTGGATCTGCTTTTTTTAATGTAATTCAGTCTGTCACATAAAAAGATGCCATAATCTTTCCCTCTCTACCCCCATTTCCAGGAGACAAACATTGTTGTTGGATCAAACGAAAAAAAAAAAAAGGCCATTTTGAAAAAAAGAGTAATTAAGAGGGCTGCCCCATGTTCAGAGTACATGCTTGTGGTTAACGGGAACTTTTACTGCTGCTGAGTGGATCACTTAATCCTTTTATTTCTGTAGCTGGCGTTTCCTACATTTTTTTGCCAAACATCAATACCTTTATAAAGCAGTCATCTGTTTTTGATTTATAAAAATGTGTCATGAAACTCCAGCCAAGGGATCCAAAAGTTTTATAAATTGACAAGCTAGCTAGTCTTTAATTAGTGTAGGAGAAAAGTGGTTCTTTATTTGTTTTTGCTTCATTCGTGTAATTTATATGGAACACCAGCGGAAGAAGAAAAAGACTAGCACAACTGGTTTTACTTAGCTTAATGCAGAGGCAAAATATTCTTCCAGTTACACAACTAGAGAGGGAAAAAGTCTGCAAAGCTACATATATTATCAGCTGAAATTTGCACCTTATAAACAAGATCTAGTTACTTGGCCATGTCACTCAGATGAAATCTAAGGCCAAAGCAGCAAGGTGTTCACATATTTTCTGTGTCCCAGAGCCCTTTGTTTCTTTTTGTAAGCCCTGCTATTCATATTCTTTGTACACCCAACACAAGGAAAAAGTTGTTCCAGTCCAGCTAAACATCCTTAGATGTTTGTTCAGGAAACCTTCTCATTTTTCCAAGCAAAGAAATACAGAGTGATCCTGGAGAAATTGTAGCTCAAATAAATAAAAACCCTTAGATTTTTTGTTCGGGAAACCTTTTCTGTTTTCCATGGCAATAAATGCAGAGCAATGCTGGGAAAAAACCTAGCTCATCAGCATAGCCATCTCTCAACTATTTCTGTTCTTAATCCTTAAGATCTGAAGAACAAACTCCTCTAGCCTAATGATCGACTTGCTAAGGAATTATTTAGAGATCCCGGGCAGATTTAACTTAGCAAAATCTTAATTTCAAAGTATTAATTTAAGTCATAAGTGGATCTGTAACAGCACTCATTGTCTAGGAACATGCAAAGACTCTGCAGGGTTTTTTTTAAGGAAATGTAAATGTTTTGGTGTCTCCAGCCTACTGATGTGAGAGGAGGGCTGGTGAGAGCAAATGTCCTGTTCCCAGGTCAGTCAGTGCCTCAGTGACATGACTGGGGCCCGACCTCCAGAAGCTGACTGCAAACCCAGTGTTACCCCAACAGCATCCCTTCCCGTAGGGCACGCGACTTCCCAAGGACATCGCTGAGGGGGTCTTGTGCAGTACTTCATGCCTGGGCACACTTTTGCTATCTTGTCCTTCATGTAACTTTAACTCCTGATGGGATGAGTGGGACAGAATTTTACGTATTTGCCATAAAGAGAAATATTGAGAGGAGGTGTACAGTAGAACTGGAGAAGTTTACAAAATCTAGTGGTTATGACTCAACAGACAGAGCATGTGGCCTGTACAAAATAATATCCTTTTTGCTCTTCAGTGTGTGGGGTTGAGAAATACACTGTTTTGGGGGTGTTTTGTCTTTACTGGGATCATTGCATAGTGCTCAGTATGAGAGTCACCAGAATAGCAGACCAAACAGCTGATTCATTAAAGCCTATGTCCTCCCAGCTCCTGAGAATAACATATGGAAACAGCGATGGGCCGAGGAGATGCTGGGTACCCGCACTGTGCAGAGGAGGCGCAAGTGAATCATTTAGTCTTTGTTGAAAAGGTCAAGCTGGGGACTTTCACATCTCTTTAAAGTAGTTAATCAGTGGGATGACCTAAACATGTGCTTACAGAAACGTTTCTTTTTTTCCCTTCTTCCCTGTCCTGCAGGTCCCAAGGGAAGAAGGAGGAAGCTGTAATCTTACTGCGGGACTCCATTAAGTACGGCCCAGAGTTCGCAGATGCTTACTCAAGCCTGGCCTCACTGCTGGCTGAACAGGTAACGGGCATCACTCGAGCTCTCGTGCCTTCTGCGTGTGTGTATGCACTGCTGCCGCAGCCGCAACACCTCCTGCGCATCCCAGTGGAGCAGCCTCGCCTTGCACACATGCAGTGGCAGGCGTGGGTCCGCGGCTGTCTGCAGAGAGCTCTCGGGCTGCTTTAGAGATGACTTTTTCGGGATAGGAGGCAACTCATTTGCAGTGAGTAATTACACCCACACGATGTGGCTCTGAATTAAATCACTGTTGAAGTTGTGAGTAAATACCCTCTCTGCTGCTCCCTGCGTCTATGGCAAAGTCTTAATCCATCGCACCTTGAATGTTGTGACAGCAGAATAGGTGAGCGCTTCCCTTCCCCCTCAGACACACACGCCTACGTAGATAACCTTGAGATTTCATAATAAATCACTCCAAAGCTAGGAAATGTCAGAAACCAGGTGGCCTCTGCAGACCGAATTCTGCTCCTTGCACACATGCATCAGAATACGGCCCTTAATTACCGTGGTAGATGGTCACATACAGAGGGTGGGAAGGCTCGCTAGCTTTATTTTGCTCTTAATGAGCAGCTGTTCGATATTTTATTTAACCTCGTTGTTCAATATGTGCCCCCAGGCCTTATTTACTGTGCAGGGCCCAGGCTGCGCTCTGGAGGCAGGATTACTCATTTCCTCTCGGGCTTGTTCCCCGTGCTCATTACTCGGTGCTCTCCCTACTCTCTGTAGTTAGGTAATTTATTCCTACAATGTCCCTGTGAGGTGAAATATTGTCCCCATGGAGGAAAAGGGAAATTGAGGCACAAAATGCTTGAGTTCAGAAGAAGCCACAAAGCATGGGTGCCCACATCGAGAGCAACAAGCCTTGCTTTTCTCCCCGCCTGCAGCAGCAGATAAGGGATGCTGTGCTTTGGGTGTTGCTCCCACGGACTGCAGCCACAACCAGTGGCCCCACTCTGGGGCTACAGGGGTGGGTGACAAGGTCCTGATAACTGCACACCTCCAGCACACCTCCACAAACCTTTTGAAAACTGATTTTTTTCTCCCCCAAGTTTCAGAGCTAACTGTGTCATAGCACAGGGTGCTACAGCTTTCTTAAAAGGTTGCCAAATGCAAATACAGACAAAGGAAAAGAGTATTATCTTTCACTGTTTTCCATTAATCTGGTTAGTGAAATCTCTCTGTGAGGGAAGTAGATACATTTCAGCAAAACTATAAGCAGAGGTCTTGTTCTGGTTTAGGCTTCTTTAATGATGTAGGCGCACTCTGCAAAATTCACCTATGATACATGCGGATTACTGAAAGATGTGCTATTTTATTTTCCCTTTTAAGTGACTTTCAAATATTTGAATGTTATCAATATCAGCTGCAGGGACCTAGAAATATAGTGTATGAATTGAAAGAAGAGCCTTATTGAATGAGAACTGTGTTTTGAATAAGCCCGTCTCCTGCAGGTAGAGGAAATGAGTCCTCCACAGTAATACCTGGTTTTAATATTAATTGAAATTATTAATTAGAACCATTGATTGTAAGGTCAACAGAGCAATAAAACCATTATAGAGTCCTGAGACCTTCTGCCCAAAGCAAATGCCATTAGTTAGTCCAGCAATAATTCATCTACTCTTATGTATAGATTGTTCATCCTCTTGTGACTTGAGTAAGTGGTAGGGAAAAAAGATAGTACAATTTCCTCAGAAAATAGCAATTTCCTTCAGGCTTTTAACACCGTCTCATGTTCAGCCACAGCAGATGACTACCTGATTGTGCAGCTCCTGCCTCGCACACCCATCCTAGTGACCGCAGACAGGGCTGTCCTACAAATACGTGCTGCTGCCCGTGGCTGTGGGCTGCAGAATCGCATCCTAACGCTGTGCGCTTCCTGGAGGGGTATGGGCTGAAGTTTTGCATGTTCAGCACAAAGGATGATGATGGGACCCCATTTTTCAGTTTTGGGTTTTCCTCTTTGTCCAAGTTATAGTGTCCAAAAGGGCTAAAAGTGACAAATCTGTTTTTCTGTCTGCCTGTGGCCCAGAGTCTATCTCACAGCTGTAGGGGTATCTGTGATGCCAGGCAGTATGCAGTAGGCTGCATGGACAGCATCACTATGGAGCTTTGGGGAAGGGAGAACAAACTGGTTCCCTCTCGCTGGGATGTGATAGAAAGGGGCTGAAGTGCCATAAGTGGAACATTAAAATAACTCACATGAGGTGACCGTGCCCATGACAAACTGCTGCTCCTCCAGCTTTGCACTGAGGCTAAGAAGGGGGAGAAACGGGTGGATGTGGCTCAGTGAAATAGTGCCGGTATTGCCTTGGTCAATCCCGCACAGTGTGTTCCCCCCTATCTTAAAGACGATGAATCCGAAATGGGGCTTATGGGTCCTTTCCTCCCACAACTGTAAAAAATGCTACTGAGAGGAATTTCTCATGCGCCAGGGAATTAGCCTGTAACTCAATGTAATTGCCCTTTTCTCTCCTTGATAGTTGACTCTGAAGCCAGAACTGACATGGAAAAAAAGCCCACCACATTGTATAAAACAGTTGGGCTTGCTTGTGCCTTTTATAAATATTTGCCCTTCTTATTGCTCTTTCTGCTTGATATCATAACGCAGTCGCAATATATTGTTGTTTTCTATGATCACTGCAGTGGTGCTAATATGAGAAATCAGTCATTTTTGTTTGCTGTTTCCACACCGCTCCTGTAGCACTGCTTCCCCAGGATTTACTCTGATGCACTTGAAAAGCATCTTCTTCCCAGCTCTTGCAGTTTCATCAGCCATCTCGTGCTACTTGATGCCTCTTTTCAGGCCCTAGTTTCTGGATTCAAGTGATGTTTTGTGTGTGTGTGTAATAATATCGGCCTACACTAAGAAAAAGAAACTTTTTAACGCACTTAGTTACAGAGGAGAGCCTACTCAGGCAATAACCAGACTGAAAAACTGAGCCATAAAAAAACAGACTTAAAACCCCTGGAGTTCAACTGAGAGATCCTCACATGCATAATTTTTTTAATATCATAAAAATCTCATACATTTTTTAAGCCAAACTTCTGAATTTTGTGAGCTTGATGAATGTTTCATGAAGGTCTGGGAGCGGCATTATTAAGTGTTAATGAGAATCAAGCCTTGATGAAGTTACAGCGTTTCTCCCAAGAAGAGGAGAGGCTGTGAGGGAGAAAGCCCTGGCACAAAAAGCTGGGCCCGCCCTTCCCAATTTCTGACTGCCCTTAATGCAAACGCTTTGTTAGAGAAATCATCCCAGGCTCTGCGCTGAGCCTGAGGAGTGCAGGGCCAGGATGTTAGATGCCAAAAAAGCAATGCAGCCATGATAAAAATGCTAAAAGCACTCAGTATCGGTGACTGTGAATGTTTTGACGTGGGACACTGCTAATCCAGTTTAACACAGCCCTTCCTTGCTTTAAAGATCGGGTTTATGATCAGTAAATAAAATGAGGAAAACTGACATACGTGCACACAAAGCCACATTCCTTGGCTGAAAATTAAAATCAGAGGAAGAGAAACTCATACAGAAATCTTTGAAAATGTGCTTGTTAATGTCTTGGTGACACAGGTGCTTTCTCAAAAAATTTCTCTTCATTTTAGTCAATTCTGACGATTGCTACACTTTTCCTGACCCTGCAGGATAATGATGTCAAATTCGCATAAATAAATACGAAATGTCCAAACTTAAGCACTTTTTAAAAATGTGTTTCTGTGTTTTATCACACACTATCTTTTCTGCTGGCTGACCTCTATCATGTAAATATGAAAGCACTTAACCATGGCAAACCGTGTGCTTTCATCAAGTCGTACTCTTTCAATGCGATTAATTCCAGCTCTCCAGTTCTGAAATAGGAGGTGAGAAAGGAGTCCACACATTTAAGCAGCTACAGAGGAAAACCTGCCATCACGTACACCCTTTAAATCCAGAGAAAGCCCCATAGGCTCCAGGATTTGCAGGACTTGAGGAGGGGAGAGTCCATAGCTGGGAATAGACCGACCTCTTATTTCAATGTGGATTCAGCTCCCGAGCAGGAGGTCTGCTTTGGTGACTCCAGGCTTTCCTCGGCAGAGAGCTGGCTGGCTGATTTTGCTTGGGAGCATCGTCAGGAGGCTGTGAAGTTTGCCGCCGTAGGGCTGTGCTGCTCCACAGGAGGGGAAGAATTGAAAAAAGCATCTTTGGCGCTGGAGGCTTGCCTGTCACCCCTCTGCACCATGCTTGTCTCTGCTGTTCACAGCCTCCTTCCATAAATACACCCAACAGCAAAGCTCTGAGATTAGGGGGGGAGGAAGACCGTGATAACCCGTGGTAGTGATCATGCAGGCAGTGGGCACACACTGCCTGGCTGGAGGGAAATGGAAACCTTATTAAGTTGCTGTTTGATCCAAATGAGATACCTTATTTTCATTTCAGGACCGGGCTGCCTGTAGCTCAGGCTAGACAGACCCCAGCCAGTGGGACGCTTTCTGTAGGCAGGGTGTTCCCAAAGAAAAGACCTGTATTTTCCAGAAATGCTTAGCACCAATAAACCTCCTTGAAATCTATGCAAAATGTAAGGCCTCAGTGCATCAGCGCAGTCGCACGTCCCATCAATCCCAGTGAGCTACATCTCATGCATTTACAATGCCTGGTTTTAATCTGAATCTGTCAGATTTTCCCCACTCTTTCATTGTCCCCATCCTCCTCCAGCTTCCCTCATCTCCCTGCATGAGCTCCCTGTCCCCCGGCCATCACACACGCCAAGCTTTCGTTCCTTATATTTTCCCTGCTGCGTAGGGAACAAACAGCAGAGTTCCAGAGGGGAAAAGTTAGCCAGTGAGATGCTCATTAAACAAATAAATTAAAATATATCAGCTCCCAGATGACAGGTATTTCTCAACAGAGTGAACACAACCCCTGTCGTTGTGTGTTTCCTGGCTGGGTGCGTGCCCAGCTGGGGCTCGCTGACGTTGCACAGGAGCCACCTTTTCCAGCTGTTATTTTTGTTTCACAGGCAGCTCCAATTGCGAATGTATGGGGGAAAGCTGTCTGAATTGCTCTGGGGTGCCAGACAGCAGCTATATAGCATCCACGCCATGGGGTAAAATTTTGGCCTCCTAGAAGGTGGGGTGGGCTGGCGCCCCGAGCTCCCCCTGCAGCAAGGCAATTGTCACAAAATGCAGGTATGTGGCAAATGATGCTGACACCCTTTCTGCCACTGCTAAGAAATCTCCTTCTCCTTTAAGGAACGGCTTAAGGAAGCAGAGGATGTCTATAAGGCTGGCATAGAGAACTGTCCAGAGAGCTCCGATCTGCATAACAACTACGGTGTTTTCTTGGTTGATACCGGTAAGTGAGAAGGAGCAAGGGATTTTTCCTCTCTGTCTTATTTGCTTTGATTTTTTTTATTCAGCAGTACACATCTAAAAGGGTGTCAAAAGCTTCCAAAGCAATAGATGTGCCTCCACTGTAGCTTGGAAATAAATGTCCCCATGCTGCTGAGATGGCACAGCATACTGAAATTTGTAATCAGTGCAGGCACTGTGCGGCAGTGGCATTCAGCCCAGCTGTTTCCGTCAGTGTTTCTCACCATCTTCACACAGGCAGTTGTCCTCTTCAATTTGGGCTGGGCGGCACCCTAACAATACTGCCGTTTCTCCAGGAAAGCATGGCCAGATCAAACCAAATCCTAGACACACAAGTGGATCATTATGGCCTTTGGAGCACTTGCAGCTCTACTTGGTGACAAAGCAGCTCTTTGACTGTAAAGCTTGAGTGCCACTGCTATAAAAACAAACATGGCTTTTAAACCACAGTCATCTGTGAAAACAAAACATAAGATACTGTGGGGTGAATTGACTTCTCAGCAGCTCCGTGATGACACCCAAAGCCTTTCTTTTCTGGGCTCCTGGTTCCCATCCAACTTCCCTGGACTCAGGCACTTCCTGGCATCCACATAACAACAACAAAAAAATGCCACTGTAATTGCTGCCCTTTATTGACAGCTTTATAAGCAAGGTTAAGTTTGACAAATGACTAGTGGAAACGAAACTACTATCTCACTGCGGTCCCTCCAGAACAAAGCTGAGACTCAGTGATGAAATACTGTAGGCTTAAAGTGTGTGGTTGCTACCCATTCTGCCCCTTTCACACTGTGATCGGCTCTGGTGGTGCTTGGGAAGAAAGGACGATGGTGTCCGTCAGTCTGTGGCTGGCCTACCTCTGAGCTGACACTCAGCCATCGCTCTTCTGTAGTACCAGTGTAAAATAAATATGAAGCCAAAATGAGTATTCATAATCAAAAAAGGCATCGTGGCATTAGCGACAGAGGTTGAGGTTCTGAATTTGTGCCCTGGCAAAATTCAAGCTTGCAAATATTAAAAATTCCTCAGTAATTTCACTCTGACGTTGTACTCATCTTTGTTTGCCAACCCAGATAAACTGCCCTATTCCTGCCAAAAACTGTGTTTCAAACGCAGCGCAGTGCACTTTCCATTTTTTGCTCTTGTGTATTCTGCCAAAGTCAAAACTAACTTTTCCTGGTTTACTCCTACACTTCCCTACACACAAACAACTGGAAAAAGACCCACTGACTTTTGATAGTTCAGGCATGATGTGTAAATAACCCTCCTGGAGACATGACAAGGCGTGAAGGAAGTGGCTGGTAGTGAGCCCGTCACAGGCTGCGCTCCTCCCCGGCGGGCACAGGGAGATGCTGTGAAGCACCACGCCAATTAACTTGCAGGAGTCTGTGCAACAAGCCTCCAGCAAGTGTCAGCTCTGGGGAGCTATAACTCCAGACAGCTCTGCAGTGGTCATAGACGCTCAGTGTGTCTCCCTTAACGATGCACGTTACCCCTATGTGTTAAGCAGGGGAGGCACTGGCTGACTTACGGACTGAGGTGCATGGCCAGCTGCTTCGCAGGATGTTTTGTAGATATGATTTTCAAGAACATCTGCCTGCTCAGTGGTGGGAGAAGTTGGAAGCTGCTGCTGGATGTTTGGAAAAAGTCCTACCCTGAAAGATATGTCGTTGGCCTTGGATGAATTTTAAGTGCATCTAAATCTCCCTACAGATGCCCTTCCTCTCTCCTATGAAGGAGATGCCAACAAGTGTCAATGTTACTTTTATGTTGCATAGATAGTCTCAGGAAAACCAAACTAGATCTGAAAAGCTATGAAAATAAAATTCCCACAGCAGCATACGTTCAGTGCCTCAACACGTGCAGGCTGTTTTCAAGTTCTGCTTTCCAGCTAGAAATGAAATTAAATACATTGTGAAGTGATTTGGCTTAAAAAATGCCAATACTCAAAAGCTTTCTTGGTGGACAAAACTCTGTAAGTATCAGTTTTCATCAGGAGATTATCTGGTCTAGAGCGTGCAAACCAATCAAACAAGCGCTGGGGTTAAAAATATGATATTCGCATTGCTGAAATGCTGGAACTTTATACTGTGCCCCATTCATTTATTTAGTAGGTAGTCAGCAGGCCCTGCCTGAGGGTAGCACTGCAAGATCCTTCTTGAGGAAAGCCATTATTTAGACAAAAAAAAATATACTATTTGGGCTAGTGGTCTGGCACCTTTCTTTTTGCACTGTGTTGTGTTTTGTTGTGGTGCTCGGTGATGTCATGGACTGCGGGACCTTGCACCAGTAGACATTTTTGCACAGCGAAGCAGTGCCACCCAATGGCTTTGCTGCAACACAGAGGTGGTGCCTACATGCTCCGAAATAGGCACCTGGACACCTCTGGTCTGGGATTTATTCCCCCAAGGTGGGAATTAGCTGGTCATTGGCAGCTACTGCTAGTTCTGTTGAGCAATGCACAGAGACTGAGCAGGGCCAATGCAACAGAGGTGGAGGGAATAGTCTCTGTTTGGAAAGAGCTGAAACTATTGGCAGCTCTGGTGGGGTTGTGGGGAATACTGGGTGGCTTGTTCTCTGTGTCTCTGTTGCTGGTCTCTCCAGTGGGCCGGGGTGGAAAGATGCTCTCCCAGGAGGTGGGACATGCACCCCAGCCCCCTTTCTGGGGTTAAGCTCTGTCCTTAGCATGGCGGTGCATCCCCCTGCAGCATGATCAGAGGGTGCTTTCAGTCAAGAGTCTTCTTCTGGTGACTGTACCCTTGACTTGCAAAAACCCACCCCTAGAAAATCTATTTCTCAGGATTGTCTCTGAATATTGGAGTCTAAATCTTAGTTTGGACAGCAATTTTCATTACACTTAATCTCAAAAGGCTGAGACAGGATTTCTTTCTCAAAATGGTTCCCACACATACAGCAATAGATGAAAGAAAACCCAGAGTATCAGGGCATGCTGAATTGCAAAAGGATTTTTCTGAGGCACCAGTTTAATGGTTGTTCTCCTCTCCAGGGGCTCCCGAGCGAGCTGTGTCCCACTACAGGGAGGCCATACACCTCAGTCCTTCTCACCACGTGGCCATGGTGAACCTGGGCAGGCTTCACCGCTCCCTGGGGCAGAACAAAGAGGCCGAAGTGTGGTACAAGCGGTAAGAATCTGGGACAGGAGACAGAGGTTTCCCTCCTCCCCCTGTACGGCTTGTCTTTGCTAAAAAGCCTCTGACATGTGAATCTGTCAGTGCATATTTGGGTTTTCCTCCCTTCCTTCTCCATCTATTTGAAACCAGATTTACCTTTGCTTATTTGACTATTTTTGGGGAGTGCTTGGAGAGGCAGCATGGACTCAGGCAGCGTTGACTTCCCTGGACCGTTCCCAAGCCCCCAGGATGGACACACTGCTGCTTTTGGCTGGGGGATGCTCTAACGATAAAGTTGGAGGTTTCTCGGTGGCATGAGCAGGTTGTTAGCATGACTCCCACCCTGCTCAAAGCTGGTCTGTGAGTGCCGCACCAGTAACAGCCATAACTGCCGCACAGCCCAGCACCAAAACCTTGGCACCATCAGGAGCTCAAGCCCTTCCTAGCAATGTGCCAGTAGGCAGGCTCTGACTCCCAGTATGCAGCAGGGTGGACTGTTTGTTTTGGGTTTTTTTTCCTCCTTTTTGGCATCCAGATTTGTGCTCACACTCTCCAGGTTCTGCCACCATCAGCTATCCCCACCCCTGCTGCATGCTCACATGCACTTTGAAGGTGGCCCTCTCCCCTTTTCAGGTGGCCAGAGGGATTGCTGCTGTGGGCACACTCATCCCTTCCTGGGACCTTAAATTCGTGCTCCCTGGGGTGGGTTGAGCGTACCATGCAGAGTGCAGAGCTTTGCTGCTCGATCTCAGCACAAGCCACACCTCGCTTTTCTGCTTTGATCCCCACATCACTTGGAAGTATCTCTTGTTCCTAAATTCCAGGGCACTGAAGGTATCCCGGAAGGCTGAAATCCTGTCCCCGCTGGGGGCTCTGTATTACAACACGGGGCGGTATGAAGAAGCGTTGCAGGTTTACAGAGAAGCGGCATCACTGCAGCCTTCGAACAAAGAGATCCGACTGGCGCTGGTGAGTGTGGGGCAAGCTCGGCCAGGGCAGGGCCACGAAAGTGGAGCACCAGCTGCTGGGTGCTGTATCATGTATTAAGGAGCGCTGAGCTTTTTAAGCATTATATAAGCTTATTTAAGCTTTATAACCCTTTATAATGTGGCTCTGTAGGCTCAGGTTTTAGCAATGATGGGGCGGACGAAGGAAGCTGAAAAGATGACGAACCATATACTCAATGAGGATGTGGAGTGTCTGGAGTGCTACCGCCTTCTGTCAGCCATCTACAGCAAGCAGGAGCACTATGCCAAGGTACTGTGGCCACGGGGTACCCTTGTCCCGAGGGCTCACACACCGAGCACAGGCTGAATTTTACATTCTGTCTCTCCAGAGACATGTCACGTTCCTTAGTCCTTAGTGCACATCCAGTAAATTTATTTTTTCACTAAAACCTTCTGTTTGTCTAGGTACTGGGACTGAAGCTAAGCAGTGTGCTTTTCTTACCACTTACTGTTCCTGCTGCTGTCAGCCCCACTGCCCATCACCCACTGGCATCGAAAAAGCTCATTTCCATGTGTGTTAACAGTGTGGGGCAAACAAGGAAAGGAGGAAGATGGCTCGTATGCTGGGAGGCCCTGGTGGTGAGGAGAGCATGACAAGTGGAAAGGTGCAGAATACAATAACACAATGCCCTCTTGCTTTTTCACAGGCACTTGAAGCTATAGAAAAAGCTCTTCAGCTAAAACCAAAGGATCCAAAAGTAATATCAGAGCTCTTCTTCACTAAAGGAAACCAGCTAAGAGAACAGAATCTCCTTGACAAGGCTTTCGAGGTATGACTGCTCTAAGCCCTACAGGTAGTTTTGTAGGTTAAAAGATAGAGTTATCTCATTGCCTCTAATACTCCCTGGTGCATGCACCCTGGCTGTTGGCCTTGGGAGCTCACCGGTTCACCAGTGGTACAGCTAAAGCTATGGGGCAGCTAACTTTGCCAGACTTAGTTGCAACTTTTTTCCTCATTGCTGTGTGGAAATACAGCTCCTTTCTCTGAGAGGTTAAGTACAGTCATAGTGGGACTATGGAGGAGCCTAGGCCTTGTTGCACTGACTAAACCTTTGGTCCATCCAGCCCCAGCCCCTCTCACTGGCAACGGCCATCTCCAGGTGGCTCAGCTGAAACCTGTGCAAGTCCACCATGTTGTTATATCTCACCTCATTGCCTAATAGCTGAGAGATCGGCTTATTCTGTGGAGCAGGAGGCTTGATAGCTCAGAAATTATGTTAGCGTTAAATAATAGCACAGAACATTGTTATTGGGGCCGTTCTGAATACTCTCGATATCCCTGGAAATGTCTAATCCTGGTTTGAATCCTTTCCTGCTGTGACACCACAAAAACAGTGCTGTTTGACAGAGTCCAGAAGGTCCTCGTTGCTTCTTCTCCCATGCACAGTGGCAGAAGCAGTGGGGAGGGATAGCACTGCCCTCCGGTCCTTGTGAAACCTCCGTGCAGGTGCCTGTACCGTAGTCTGCTGCCAGCTCCAAGTAAAGCCTTGCAGATAAGGAGCACCACAGCCCACATGTGGCTTGTGGGTGGCAGGCACCTGCCCGAGGAAATGACCCTGACGTGCAGGAGACCCCAGTGGGGCAGGGTGGCAGGCAGAGGGTCGCAGGGGCTGGTGTGCCTCCACATGTGGCACCGTGGGCAGAGAAAACCTGCGAGGTGAGCTCAGCGGTGAAGCAGTATGTTAGGTCACCTCTGCTGTAAACAAACTGGAATTCAGCTTGGGCATTGTATATGAGAAGAATTTGAAATTATATTTTAAATGGATTCAGAGGGAGAGGAAACTTAGTTTCTCTTTCCCCTCCAGCGCTGCTTTTGTTTGAAGGCTCAGACTCTTAACCTAAAAATGTTTCATATTATGTAGAGCTATAAACGGGCTGTGGAGCTCAACCCAGACCAAGCGCAGGCCTGGATGAATATGGGAGGCATTGAGCACATCAAGGTATGACGCTTTTGCTTTTCTTTAAGTTGTCAACTTCAGAGACTACTACTCAGGACAGAAAGCTAAATTTGTTTCAGACTGCCAAGAGCTGCATGTTTGTGAACAGTGAGTGTCCCCGATGTATTTTATCCAAAAAGGAGGAAAGTCTGTCCACCCCAACTGGAATTTCCTAACCAGTTTACTTGGGAATATGTATCCAGTAATGTAAATCCCATATTTGTAAGAGGACAGGCTGCAAGGAACAACTTGCCTATCTCTAAAGTTTATCTGCTTCAGTTATTGACCTGCCTTAGAAAAACGTCACCATGAGTTGACTTTTAAGATTCCTCTCTACCTAATTAATTTAATAAAGACATGTAATGCAGAATACTGCCATGAAATTATGGAAATAGACTGCCTGTCCTGCGGTTGCTTATCTTTTTGAATACTTTAGCATATCATTATGATTTGGGTCTTAAGGAGTCACATTGTGTGATATCCTCAAGCTATCCTATCGCTGAGTAAAATTAACTCTTCTGGTACAACATAACAGAAAAATGTAAATCTACTTCTTGCCATGTGTGTTTGATCAAATTTAGGCTAACGGCACTCAGTCATCCATTCCATAATGAAGAAGTATTCCCGTTACCTAACGATATCAAGGTTTATAAACTCTTTTTCCTTCGTATTACGGTCTTCACCATTCCCAAGGAATGAACTTTCTATCTATGTCAGGGAATGCGAATGAGATCTGGCACTCATTTTCTTTGTAGGGGAGCTACGTCACTGCCCGTGGCTACTATGAGAAAGCCTTACAGCTGGTTCCAAACAGCAAGTTGCTGAAGGAGAATCTGGCCAAACTGGATCGCTTGGAGAAACGGTTTCAAGAAGTCCAGGAGAAAGACCAAACATAGCATTCAGTCACCAGTGGAAAGAAACTCATGCCCCTTGGAGAAGAGTATGGTAGAAGCCTATTGCTCAAAGCGATGCTGAAGGAACTTTCATAGGACTTAGAATTATGGAAGGCAAATTTTGAATGCATGCTTATGTTTGACCAGTTACAGGAGACACTCGGCTCCTGTGGGACGTGCTGGAGAATGAATGAAAACCTTCCTTGAATCAAGATTTATGTTTAGGCTGAACCCATTTTAATCACACCAGGAGTGTGGGTGGGACATGTACCTTCAATATCTTTGTTATCACTGGGGAAACCATGGAGACAAAGCACTCACCCATTGCAGTGGGGGTGAAGTAACACCTCCTGTTACTCAACACAGGCTCACCTCATCCACATACAGTACCACTGATGGGCTTCATTGCAAGTGCTGCCAGGTCCTTCTGAGCCAGGAAAGATGGTCATAATGGTCACATAAAAAGATTTCAAGGGGTTAATGCTGAGGAAATGGTGGCCACTTTTACAGCTCTAAATGTGACTTGAAAATTATTCTAAAGAAAGGGAAAACAGTGTCTGAATATCACCCTAGAAGGATGATTCTACAAGTAGGACAAATGATCCTTTGAGGGAAAACTTCAGCTGAATAATTTACTCATAAGATGATACTCATTTTATAATAATTCGGGTTCATAATGTCAGTATTATCAAATATCATATGGCTTTACCCTTTGCCCTCTCCCTCCAGGCCAAATAATGATTACTCTGAAAAAACTGGAAGCATCCAAAGGCAATGGGAAGCTCTAAGATTACTTGTCCTCCTGTCCAGTCCCCTGTAAAAAAACCAAACAACTGATCTGATCAATATAGGAGGTAAAGCAAAGCCACAGAGAGGTTAGGGAAGATTTCCTAGGCTGGAAAGGTACTAAGGAGGCTTTTTTATGGGTGTGCAGGGACAAAGCCCATTTATCATGGTGATAACACTGACAAAACACTTTGTCAAAGTGTTCTCGCTCCCTCCCCTAAAAGATACAGAAAATGACCTATAGCTGATCAGTCATAAATCTATATTTTTAAATACTGAAGTGGGAAAACAAATTCTCTTCAGAATTGGGGCTTTTATTTTTGAGCTTTATTTATTTAACTTATAATAATCAAATAATTAATATATTTTCTGTTTTCTACGAATTGGGCAGTATCCTTCACAGCTGGCCACATGGCTGGGCATTGTGACTTGTATTGTCTGAAGTTAGAAAAATGCAGTACCACCGAGGCGTGCTTGAATAACTCCCCCTAATGATGTTTCTAAAGCAAATGGCTGCAGAGCACGTTGGACCATACTGTCACTGCAATAACAGCACTTCTGCTGCTTCCACCAGGGTTTGTACCAGTTCACAGAGAGCATTAGTGGGATCGTGCTTGGTGCCACTGCCTTTGGGTTTGGATATGGAGATAGGGTATCAGTTTGTTCCTCTTGCGGCAGAAAACTGCTGTAAATATTGTTATAATTGAGCATGATTGTGGCCAGTCCCTGCAGAAGAGCAGCCCAGGGTTTGGCATTATTGGCAAAGGACAGTTCAGATTAGGTATGCTGTGCCTCGATACACATCTGTCAGGAAAAGCCTGTGTGGCAATGACCCACATGGCGCCCAGGCTTAGTTGGTGCTGACCATGGCACCTCAGCAAGCTCCAAATGCGCTCAGCGTGACAGAACAGCCTTGTGCTCATGGTTCCGCTCTCTTCATTCAAAAAGCTCAGTGTCTAGCCACTACTTGTGGTCAAATTACTGACAAATTATTAACATGACTCCAGCTGCATTTGGAGCTCAGAGGGAGCCCAGACTGGTGCAGATGTCTGCCCTGCCAGAGCTTGTGGACCTGCTAGAGCCACGGCTGTGCGTCCACCGAGACAAGGCTGGACTTGGGAGGTACTGGTCCCCACTGGCCAAAGAGACCAGCCAGTGCCTACAGCTGGGCAGAGGTGGGAGGGAGAGACCGTCGGGGGGAGAAGGTGGTGACACACGTTTCTGGGCTCTCTCCCTTCAAACGAGCTTCCCAAGGGAGCAGCTGGGATGAAAATTAGCAAGTCTCTTGCTGGTGAATTTTCCCTTCTCCCCGCAGCCCAAGCAGCCTACTTTGCTTTCCGGGGCCGAGGGCAGGTTTGAGGTCCTGGGGCTGGGTCAGCAACCCTTGTCTTTTCACATGACTTTTATGGCCATGGACTTGCTGACCTGACATTTCTGCAGGTCCCCAGTGCAGGCACCCCGCTGGATGCTGTGCATGGAGTAGCTTTGCACAAATCTAGCGCTGCCAGGATGGTTTGGAGGAGATGGGGTTCGCACCAGCAGAGTCCTATGGCATGGGGAAACCAAAGCTTAAATGGCCTCCGAGAGCAGTTGGTTCCCCCTTGTGCATTGCAAAGTTGTAGATGATTCATTCCCAGGGTATTCAGAGGTACCTGGACCATAAAGCTCTCCCTCTCCCCAAGGGGAGCCTCCCTTCAGGGCAGCTTCACCAAAGCCCCGTGTGCCCAGGCTGGCTGGCTGCCTGTGGTACCGCTGCGTGGTGGCGAGTTTGGGGGCTGGCAGAGCAGTGTTTAGTGCAGCCCCTGACAGCAGTGCTGTGCAAAACCCCTGTGGAGGAGGCACCTGCAGAGTCCTCCAACAGCTAGCCGAAGGGTGGGGGATAGGGGTGGGGGGAGATACGTCTCATTTAAAAATGTGTATCAGCTATAAACTTTGTCTCATAAAGATATATTAAATAAATACAATATATTCTACAAGGCCCAGAGCACTGTGGCTTTAAATTGTGGCCAAGGAAACATATTTTTTCAAATATAAAAGAAGTTGTATTTTTTATAGCAATGCTTTGTGAGGGAGATGACTTGGGTTTGTGTTTTTAACTTTGGCTTAAAGCTTAGTTTGTCTTTCCTGAGAGACCTGGTAGAAATGATTGTCTCGTTCTTGTCCTAGAACCTGATCAAAGTCATCTTGACCTCCTAAAACCGGTGCACGTGTAGAAGTACAATATAGCTTTGGGTGCCCCCCTCCCAGATCCTGGAGAAGGATTACCATTTTTGCAACACAGTCTTACTTGCAGAGTAACGTAGGAAGATGAGACCATCCTCCCAGTGAGGGAGGCTGTTTGGTTGGAAGGCATGGCGTATGTTCATCCACTCACCTGAATTAGGCAGCTGACATATCCACGGAGTTTAATCCCAGCTGAACCGGATTACATTCATATGCCAAAAGGCCAACTCTCCACATTTTGGAACTGGTTTTATGGTAGTTACGGAGAGAGGAGGGCTCAGTCATGGACCCTGCTTTCCTGAACCAGCACTTTATACCCCATCTGTGCAGGATGGTGGTCTGCAAACTGGCAGTGTATTTGGAGAGTGATTCAGGCCATGAGCCTCCAAAGCAGTTAAACCCTTGTAAAGTTTTGAGCTGACTCCCTGTCTCGTTGGTATCCATGCTGAAACAGTGTGTTTGTTCAGGACATTAATCTTGTGAAAGGTTTATTGCAGACAAAGAAGAAGAATGGAGTATGATATGAAATGAGTTACCTCCACCAAAAGGGAATGCTATTGTGGAAGATAAATTGAGCGACTTACCTTACGATAAACTGGATATTATCTTAATTAATCATAGGAAATGTCCTCATCCTCTAGCATTGCACAGCTTCTAAAATAATGAGTTATAAATACATTGTTTTCTGCCAACTCCAGTGCTCAGCATGGTTAGCAGAGAATACAAATTAATAAATGGCTGGAGCTTTACCTGGTGGGGGAGAGTTCACTCTCTCTGCAAGTGGCATTGGCTAAACCTCAGTGCTCACCAATATTAAAGTGGAGAATTAATGGAAAGCTGGTTAGACAGGACTCTTGTGTACTCACTGTGCATTTTAATCCTAAATGAAAAACATAATAATTGTGTTGCTTTTTCCTTTCCCCATGAATAATATTTTCAGCTGATGGATTTTGTTTTATTGTATTGCTTATTTAAAGTCCAGCATTCTTTGCTTTCATTGCTTTTCCATCCCCTGGGATAAATGATGCAGTGGGGGGCATTTTCTCTCTCTCATGGACTCCTTGAACTAGATTTTCCTACAAATGTTCAGGCAACTTGTTTTGGCCAAACAGTAAGTGAATGCAGCAGTGCAAATGGCCTTCATTCCAGAGATCTCGACGAGGACGGGGGTGTGTGCATGCATGCACATGGGTGGAAGAAGTCTAAGTCAAAAAAATCCAAAATAAAGAGCCTAACTTGCGGGGGAGGCTGGACACCCCTAAAATTATCTAAAAACTATGAAAGCTTCTCAACAGTTATAGAAACCAGGCCAGATATGGTGTACAATATTTGGTGAAAGAAGATAATTGTCATTCTAATTTTAATAATTAGGCAATTTAGAATATAGTTGTGTGATCTTTTGCCCCACTTGTCCTCCAGCTCGGTGAAACAGTTGGTATATGCTTAAGTCTCCTCAACCTGTATGTGATTAAGTTGACCAAGTGCTCAATTTCTATCTTTGATATATGCAATTATGCACAATCTTTGGAAAAAATTAGCCCTTAGAGGGTTTTTTTTTTCCCCAACCTTCAGTCTCTTGCAGCAATTTCAAAATGCACCATTTTGCTTTCATGTACATTTAAACCTAGCAGGGGGGGGAAAAAAAAAAAAAGAAAAAAAAAAAGCGCTTGGCATTCACTAGTGTTTCAATGTGGCAAAGTTGCTTCAGGTAATCTCGATAACTTTGTGCAAAAATTCATTGCCATGTTTGTACTGACTTGCTGAAAATTTTTTCTTCTGGAAAATACCCCCAGTGGTATCCTCTGTAAAAGTTATGGCTTCTACAACTGTATTACTGTAGAAATCTCTGCCTGAAGTGGATGTCACACTGCGTGTTCCTCTCATGCAGGAGTTGTTTGCATTGCCTGTTGTTCATATGGTTCTTATTTCTGTATCTATTTTTTTTTAATCAGTTGTGCATATCTTTTAAAAAAAAAAAAAACAACAACAAGAAAACAGCCCGTGGATTAGAAATCTTTGAAAAATAAATTCACACTTAGCAGCAGCTGGATGTATGTCAGTGGTACAGGAATTTGCAAAGTCTTTGCTTTTTTCACTGTGGGATTTATGGCTAGATTTCACATAAAGGAGTTATGCTCGAAGTCTTTGCAAAAGAAAATGTATGTAAATGTCTATTTTATATAAAAAGTAAGAAAAGTAAGTGCTGTGTCTGGTTTTGTTCCCTTGGCTATGGGGTCAGTCTGTTCCTTAGGACCAATCGTGAACAAGTTCTTCTGGAGGTGGAAGGGCCAAAG
Source organism: Nipponia nippon (assembly GCF_047370975.1). NCBI lineage: Eukaryota > Metazoa > Chordata > Aves > Pelecaniformes > Threskiornithidae > Nipponia > Nipponia nippon. Next base: position 67,523,328 of record NW_028262347.1, read on the forward strand.
TTTCTTACTCCACTTGACTTGCATTTTACTGCCCAAGGAGTCCCAGTGATTGCTCACGTAGGAGCAACTATGCAGCACATACACTTGAGTCTGGCCATATAAAAACATTAGAGCAGGCATTTTTTGGAGCCTGAGCATGAGAAAGGATGAGGGCTGGTGCTTACGCAGTCTTGACTGGACGTGTTACACTGACATAAGCTCTTCATGTCAGGCTTTATATATCTGTCAGGAATGTGTCAAACAAACTTAAGTCTACAGAGTGCAAAGAGAAAAACAGAACAGAAAGTAAAAAGAAACTCATTTTGTTCTAATTCCCTTCTTCCTGGCAGACATTCCCAGATGCTGCTGCATGCTCCCAGGGCTTGGGTTCATTCAGGGGATTGTGGTGGTGATAAGCACCCCCATTGAAAATGGACCTGAAAGAGAATCGAAAGCCCTGAACACAAGCCATAGTGGGTTTTGCCATCTTGGTGTGTGCAAAACCCTTTGTAGCATGTAGGGAAATTGCACGCTCACTTTGAAGTCAGCCCGTACGCCGTGAAGTTCTCCTGGATCCCGACAGTGCAGGGTTTCTTAACGGAGCTTGCTCTTGCAGTATATGGACAACAAGTCTCCCTGCAAAAAAGGTCAAATAATTTTCATCCTTATGGCAGCTACTTAAGGCTCTCCGTAAGCCCCGTGTATTGCTTCACAGGCAAGAAGCTGCTGGAGGTTTCACACAGCTCTCTTGGTGTCCTCTGGGAAGGAAGAAGAAACACGCCACCATGCCTTACAAAGGGGCTCCCCCTGGCCGGCTTGGGTGAGGAGAGACCACGGGGCGAGGAACTTGGCTGGACTAGACTTTGCCTGTGCTAACTCTCCTCTGCAAAAGCAATGAGATTTGTTTCAAACCGCAAGGGCTGAGGCAGCTCAGGGCTGGTGGCAATGGTGACGGGGGGCGTTAGATCCTGCCGCTGTACTGGTGGGGAGTGGACAGCAAACTACAAACAGGAGAGCCCAGCGAGCTAGTGACCCCTGATGAGACATGGCTGGAGAGCCTCCAAACCCACTTGAATTGCAGCCCTGCATCCTCACCTGCCAATACTGATTGGCCCCTCATCTATTAAAGGGGCTCGTTAGCTGAGAGGAGGAGGGTTTTTTCTCCTGCGTGCAGCAGAGCATAGCCTGGGATCTAGCATTGGGTTTTTTTTCCTGGGCCATGGTGGGAGCAGGGCTCCTCTTGCTGCTGGTGTCCCTTCTTGCTCCATGAGGTGAGTCCTGTGTGTGGGCTGTGGGCAGAGGGCAGATGTGCCCCAGTGTGGGGACTACAGCAGTGAGCACTGGTGTTATCATCTGCTCTTTTAAGGTACCAAAAAAGTGAATGTAACTGGTCAGTTTTCACAAATCATGTCAGGGCTTGGTGTAAGTGATTTTGGTCTGCTCTTCCTGTAGCTCTGCTGGGACTGGAAACCCTTCTTACCCTTTCCATCTAGGTGCTCTCTCCTTGGCTGCTGTGGCAAGTGAGCTGTTCCCCATGCAGGGGGCTCAGCTGCGGCGTGGTCCCTTGGCTGTGCAAGAAAGAGAAATAGCTTGGTCCTGCTGAGCTTGCGAACTGGTGATCCTGGGGCACTCAGGTCAGAAAAGTGTCTAGGAGAGCAATTCATGGCAGCATGTTCTCAAATCCTTGCACATCCTCCTACAGTGGCTAATGTATTTATAACTCCCTGTCTGGCCTGCTCCCACATCCATGTAAAAGTTTTTTTTCCTAGGGATGCTTGTAGATAAGAGAGGGAAATAAGCACAGGGCAGGCTGCAAAGGGGATCAAGTTGGGCAGAAGAATGGTGATCTTCAGAGTGACTTGCTCCCGCTGATGAAACTAGTGCTAAAAACATCTGCCCATCTGGGGCAAGAGATGGGATAACTGGCTAATTGACATTCCTCCTACCCTGCTCCAATATGATGCTGGTCCTTCTGCTGTTGCTAATGTTGTTTCTCTCCCCACCTAAGGGAATGGTGTTTTCTCCATCATTTACCTCCCTGATAAAGTCTATTTATTTTCTACTTCGCTAGTAGACTTGCCGCTATAGCAATAATCACCACGGTCTCTTGTTGGAAAAGCTAGTCAGCAGCAAGGGCTAGGGAGAGCTTGGTCCAGGTCAATGGCTTAGAAAATTGTGCCTGATTTTGTGACTGAGCTCTCTGCAGTAGTCAAATGCTTTGAGACCAGAGAGTGCCCTGGGAATATGATAAAGTGCTACTAGAAGAGAGGGGGAGAGAGAGAGAAGCTGGGCTGAACGGGGCAGCAAGGAGCTCAGTTAGCCCCTCTACAGCCAGGAATGCTGCAGGAGTTGTGCAAGGATCTCCACAACCTTGTGGGGTGAGTCTTGCTTGTTGCTGCTGAGGTCTTGGGGTGGTTGGCTGTCTGGGTAGAGGAGAAAGATGTGGGCTCCCCAATTCACTGGCACTCAGATAAGGTGGTGTGAGAGATTGGTGGGCTTTCTAATGCCTGTCAACCTGATGGGAAGGTTAAGCAAGTAGCATTGCCATCAAGCCTACACAGAGAACATAGGACCCAAAATTAGAGAAACGGCTGGAGGGGTGTTGAGTTGGTAATGTTTTGGATCCAGACTCAGTGTCCTGGTGATGCCAGTGAGTTATTCCAGGCTCTCACCAGGGCAAATATGGTGCGAGTACCTCCTAAATCATAGGCATTATATTGCTTATGTTTGCTTGGCTGGGAACTGAACTCTTATCCCAGCCTTGGCTTGGGAGAGGCAGGGACCCCTCCTATTGGCGTAAGAAACACATCGGACAGGAGTGATTAACAGAGTGATTTTTAGCTGGTGCAGACATGGGGCCAGCTGAAGGGAGCGGAGGAAGAGCTGCTGTCCTCTTCTCAGGAAAGGAGCCAGAAGCCTGATGCTACCCCTCTCCCACAACCACCCAGCCTGGAGAAGCAGACCTCTGGTTTGAGAAGTTGCAGTTGGTTCCTTTTCTTTGTGTCCCAAGTATTTGAGGTGGCTCCTCCTATGTGAGCTTTGCTGTGATGATCATGTTCTGGAGCTGACCCAGGGGAGCATCACACCCCTTCCTCCTCCACTCAGCGTGGGGTCTGGCAGGCCTGTCGGTGTGTGCATCGCTTCCTGCTGGGAGAGGACTGGTGGGGTTTTCCCTAGAAAACACAAATGGGATTGCTATGAATTTATCTCAAACTGCACGGTTCAATGAAGCATCTAAAACTTAATCAGACCCAGCCATCCCCAAGTCAAACTTTCCCCGTGCTCGTTGTCCACATTTCTAAGGCACAATCGGTGCCAAAAGCGATGTGAGAAAGCTCTGTCTTGCGCTGTGTTTCAGACCAAAGCCAAGACCATATGCTGGGCCAGCTCAGTTCAGAGATAAGACCTTTCACGATGACTTTACTTGCTCAGGTTAAGTGCCATGGAAGCTTTGGAATAATAAACTTTGAATAAAGTCAGGTAGCACCATTATAACCTGTTGCACTTGTTACTTAATTTTGTAAGTCCCAGTTGCATTTCATTAAGAATAATTAGACTGCTGGATGAAATCTAAATTTGTTTTTTTTATGACTGTGTACGCACATCATGCAAATACCTCACGGGAGACCTCAGCTTTGCACACATCAGATTCTTATCAAGAAATGTAATTTCTGTGTGTTTTCATTTATTTCCATATAAATGCCTTCAGCTTGGAGCTCAGGCTGGACTCAGGAAAACTGGGACACCTGGGATTTGTCCCATTAATTCCCTACCTGCCAGAAGAGCCTGGGGTGATAGATTTGAGCATGTGGGGGGGTGTCTCACTGCAAAACATTCTTGTTTCCGTCTCCTACGTAGGCCTGAAGTGTGGACTTCATCCCATTGACCTGAAGAGCCCAAAGGATGCTCTGCTGCTGGGATTCTTCTCTCGAATTGTTGGAGGGAGAGCGTTCATGCCTGGAGGGCAGCCCGGGCAGGTCTGTGTTGCAGTGCGCTGCCTTCCTCCCAGGGAAGGGGGAGCAGAGGCAGCAGCAAAATCTCCTTCATCCTAAAGTCATTGAATGCTGCTCACTCAGGAGTGGAAGCTGGTCTAAAAGTCGCTCTTGCCCAGCTCCTCAGGCTGACCCCCACCCCAAAGTGGGAGGGAATGAGCTGATCTAATCGTTTAGACAAGATCTCTGGCTGGTGTGAGCTAATGCAGCTGCAGAGCTTTTTGTGGCATGTACCAGCTGAGGATTTCCTTGCAGGGAGGTTGCAGAGGTGGCAAAGGAGGATGCCTCCCTGGTCCCCTGCTGCAGAGGAAAGCTATCTTGCCTAGTGGCTTGTGTTCATGTAAGGAAAACCACTGAGCAATGATTGTGAGATGATGCCTTATGAGTAACTAAGAGGGCACAGCCCTATTTAGAAAAATACTACTTGTTTACATGTTGCCAGAGAAAACGGTGGCACCTGTGGCAAAACAGTATTTGCCACCTCTCTCCCCCCCAAAACCCAGTCCCTCCACATGCAGCAGCTTGAAAATGTATGCAGGTAGTAGCACAGGAGGGGGTAGTGTAGGCAGAGGTAGGGTGCTGGGGTCAGGGGGATGGATCATCTGGACCCCTGGCTAGCATCAAGCCCTGGGGAAGCTCTTGCAGCATTAAGAAATAGGAGTAAGATGTCTGTCTGGTCCCCTCTGTTTCAGGATGCTCCAGGGTCTCATTCCTCTCGTGCAACACTGGGGCTGAAGGTGGCTGCCAAGGATCAGCCATGGCTTGGAAATGACTCCCCTGGGCTCCAGGCAGCTGAGCGTCCCACACACTAATACTGGGAGGAAAAAGTAGTTTTCTGGGCTAGGCTTATCTTTGTTATTTCCCATTTTGGGAGGAAATGGGAGTCACCTCATCTCAAAATGTACCTGACCCTGTCTTTGAAGGTGTCCCTCAAACTGGGCCATTTCCATTCCTGTGGTAGCAGTCTGGTCCGAGAAGATGTAGTTATCACCGCTGCTTACTGTGTAGTCAACCTAGAGCAGTAAGTCAGTCTCACCTCCTCACTCGCTTTTGAACCTCTTGCAGCAGAAGTTCCCCTTAGGACACGGGGAGCTTCCAGGCCCAGGTGTGTGGTCCCCAGTTACGGAGGGAAATGGCTGCCCTGGGGCTGAGTGGGGCCAGTGCTCTGCCACAGTCAGACCTGTGGGATGTGTCACTCCAAAGCCACGGGTCCTCGGGCAACTTGTGCACCCCCCAGCACACTGCTTGTTTCTGTTGGGTCTCTGCATGTTTCTCCCCAAAGCCTGGGGAGAGGGCTTCCCTGCTCAGGGAGTCTGCAAATCAAATTCATGTGTCCTGCTCAGTGCTCAGGAGCTCTGGGAGGTGTGGGCAGCCCTGGGGCAGAGATCTGGGTGTGGGAGTCTCCATGCTACCAGGGCTCTTCTAAATACCTAAATCACTAATTTTAAAGGACTTTGTCTTTAAAAGACCCTGTTCACCTAAGCAAATATCCAGAGAAGCGTTTCTGAGGCAGAAGGAGAAGCACTGCAGCTTCCTGGTAAAAGCAGCCCTGGCAACTGTCCCATTACTCCTAGCAGTCACATTGGCTTCTGTATTTTAATGCAAGACCAGCTTCACAGGCCATGCTAAAGTCCTCTTAATGGGCAGGGACAATGATATAAGTGGCCTCTTTGCCAGCCCTTTTGTAATACATTATAATGTAATTGCAGACCAGTCAGCTTCACATCTTTTTCTTGCTCAACTTGAGCATCACTTTTGAGGACTGATGTTGAATAATGAGAAAGTTGCTATGGTATAAAAATTTCAATGTGCAAGATTAACCTTGATAATGAGGCACCTCTTTGTTTCTCTGTTCCGTGCAAAACTAGCCAGTGCTTTTACTCTCCACTGTTATGCTGCCAGTGCTGTTCTTGTGTTCCCATTACTGCAGCATTTGCATTACCAGGCAATCCCAGTGTCAGACATTGCTGGGAAGTATGGGAACTTTCCAGTTCCAGTAAACAGCCTCCTGGGATTAAAGCTGAGCTGTGCCGTTAGTGGGTCTGTTATTTATGGCTGGAAGTGATTAGAAAATGAGAGGAAGAGTTTCCTGGGGTGGGGGGAGGAATCTTAATTTACTAGAAAGCATTGAAGCAAAGGCTCAGGTTGAACCCCCCATACCTTGATTCAAAGTGTTCGGGGCCACTCTTCAGGCACACGTTTTATTACGACTACCTGCCTTACCAGGCCCCTCAAGCCAGGCTGCCCACACTTGCCACCTCTGAAAGCTGCATGGGTGAAATAGCATGGTGGTAATTCACAGCAGTCAGACTTTAACCTCCATGGGATTGCACCCTTTCATGAGAGAAGAGACTGAGGGCAGAGTTTAAAAAAAAAAAAAAAAAAAAAAAAAAAAACCTACTACAAATCAGTGATAAATAGGCTTCAAAGCTCTTGTCTGAGCACTGAGGTTTCTTGGACTCTCAAATGAACATAGCCTGGAGAGAAAAGGCAGTTGCTTCAGGTCTGGGTTTTGTCCCGTTTCAGTAACAGTCCAGGCAGACCTTTAATCAGCCCTAATTGCAAAGATCTCAAGACGAGCTTGCTGCTATGTTGCGTCCTGTGCTGTCAGAGTTGGTAATGAGAGATGCTGACAGCCGAAAACCAGATGAGTTGTGTGGCTCCTGCAGGCATCTCTCGCAGTGCCTGGTACCGGGTGGATCAATGAACCCAGTTCATGTCTCCAACTGAGTGCAAAACCATCCCACCCTGTGCCCCAGACCATTTGCTGGGTCCCTACAGGGGAGTAAACTCCTTTGCTAAAGATCTGGTGTGCCAAAGTTTGGATCTACTGCCCATCTATTTATTGGCTAACTCTGCTCTGATAGTGTAGCTGTCTACGTAATTGCTAAAAGAAATACTGAATGGTGTTTTGACTCTGTTGGAGCTGATGGCTCTAAGTTTAACTGTGACATTATATTGCTTATAAAATATGCAGAAAACCCATAATGGGCATACACTTGTCTAGTGTTAATTTAAATGACATGTAGCTGCCTAAAATCATGATAAAGCTTTCAGATGTAGGCCTCTACTCATCTCCTACATGCACTGATAACAAAATTAGAAAGGAGGATTTATGGGGCGAAAATGACTTGGCAATCCATTCCCATTGCTTTTAAGGCTTCTCATGTGCCTTTTAGGATCCCAGACTGCAGGTAACAAGGGCTGAGCTTGATGTTTCAAGGCCAAAAATGGCACAGGGGTTCTGTGAGTCCCAAGGCAAAAGATAAACTGTCCTTTTCCATGTATCAAGCTGGCTGCAATGAAATCTGCTGGCACCTCCCCGGCTTTCTGGCAGCTCTGTGCTGCCCAGGTATGAACAGTGGCTTGATGGATAGCAGATGAAACAAGAAACCTATTTATCCGTTTAAAAGTAAGTCCAGCTTTTCCAGCTGGAGGTCAGGGAATCCTCTATGTTGCTGCTAATGTGAAATCAGCCTGGCTGAAAGTCCTGTTACCAAAGGCCAGCCCTGGCTCGCAGGGCAGGAGCACATCGCAGGGTTGCAGACTCGGTGTCAGGGTTTGCTTTCTGGCAGCAGCCTCTTCCTTCATCACCCTGGTGCTGGTTTTTTTTTTTCCCCACCAGGAAACTCCTGAAGAGCTTGGTGGTGACAGTGGGGGAGCGTCACCTCCAGCAGGTGGATAGGCAGGAGCAGAGCATCCCTGTCTCATGTGTCATCGTCCACCCCACGTTTAACCGGCTGCACTACGTGGATTGCGATGTGGCTCTGCTGCACCTGCAGCACCCGGCCCAGTACGGTAAGCAAGAGCCCAAGGGGATGAGCCACTGCTGCGGGAGGCTGCTTTACACTGATGTGCTGGTCCAGAAAAAACACTCCTCTTCCTTCCCTTCCCGTGCTCTCTATGCTAGAGAAATGTCCCCACAGTTAAGCCTTTAATTCTTATCAAAGTAACACCGTTGCGTTAATTCTTGTCCTAGGCTTTGATTCATTGTCCCAGAAGTTTATCCTTCGGTCAGGGTCTGTGCTCTGGATATGCCCATGTTTTCTTCATGCACCTGTGTGCCTTTGTGTTCCCCTCGTACAAACTGTACCAGCATGGTTTCCTTTGGCCCCATTGTGTTAATGCCAGCTCTTGGCTAGCTGCTAGAAAGCCATCAGCTTCCTCTTTGCCATAGCCCTGGCCTGTTAGCTAGCAGTGGGCTGCAAGGGTCCTGCCCACTGAGAAGCAGGCTGGATTAAAACCTGCTTACTCCAAGTACTTCTGCAGGCAAAGGCAAAGACTCTGGAGGTAATTTTAGGGTGTTGGCGTTAGGGAAGTGGCACAAGTCTGACTTCCTAGGCTTTTCAAAGGCAGTTCCCTGAGTTATATAGAGCTACGATGGCTTACAGCCAGCTGGCCATGACTGTCTGTGACCATCAGATGGCAGATCGGCCAACATAAAATAACCTTCTGTCACTGTCATGTCTCAAATCACTGGCTCAGACAGTGATAGCCTTACAGCTTGCCTATGATGGCAGGAATAAGGGAACTAAGACCCAAGAAATGTTCATTCTGGGGCTCAGACATCCTGGCAGGCAGCGTGAGGAAAGCTGCTTGAGGGCTGCCTGTGTGCTTGTACTCTGTGGTTAAACAGGTATGTCTCCAGGCATGAACTGGGTTTGACAGCATCTGAGCCGTATGGACAACCCTTGAGGAAACTACAGGGCTCCCTGCTTAGCCCTTCTGAAGGCTGGGCACTGCCAATGCCCTGTCAGGGCAGCCAAGGAGAACTGTGATCCATTTTTCTCCCAATATCAAGAAAAAAATAACCAATAAGAGTATGGATTGAACTGAGCTGACTTTTTCATGTCCTTTCATGTCTGATCTGATCAGCACTGGTCTTTGGGGAAAATGGTGTAAAGAGTTTTCCAAGCACTATCCAGTTTCCATGTTGTATGAGATTGACACAGAGGCAACATGCTTTCCTTTCCTGGTCCCTGCCATGCTGTTCCCCCTCTTGTCCCATTCCCAAGTATCCTTCTGCTTAAGTTAATGCTCAAAGATAGCTAACAATCTTCCTGATCTCTCTCTGAATTTGCCTCATGTATATTTTCAATTACATTGAAGTGACTAACTTCACTTTGTATTCCCATTTTATAGATACTTGCATGTGACTAGTATTTTTGGGAAGGGGAGAAATGGGACAGTGTGACCTGAAGGATGCTGTTTGTACCTGTAAATCAGGCATGCTCATGGAAGCATGGGGTTCATGCGCTCATTTGTGCACCCTTTCCTCTGCAGGGGACAAGGTTCAGCCTATCCACCTTCCCCACAAGGATGAAGACTTCCAGGCTAGGGTACTGTGTGTGGCTGGGGCAAGGTGTCTGAGGGTGAGTAAAATGGCAGGGACTTCTGGTCTCAGTTGCAGGAATAAAGGGTAATGGATACGGGAAAGGAGACACTTTCTTTCAGAAATAGAAATGCAAGAGAAGGTGACTCCTGCTAGATGGAAAATTCAAGTACCCCTTTGCTCATCAGATCTCCTCTGCTTGTCAGAGGACCAGCCCCTGTAGGGATGTGCAGATCAGCATTTTCCTGCAGCTTGGGACCGTGGAGCACGTTAGGGAAGGTTGCACTTGGCAACCTGCGCATATTCATGCATGCGTATCGGAGCCTCTCGCAAGCAGAGCTGTCCTTACAAGGTGTTACAGAAGTGGGAATAGTTCCCTTGTACTTAAAAATGTATGCTCTTTCATACTCTCTCCTCTAGAGATCAGAAAACTGTTCCCTCAAAGGAATTGCACTTGCTTGAGTTTTGCTAGATTTTAAAGGAGACGGGAATATCTGTGAATGTTGCTTTTTATTTTTACATCCCCAGTGGTTTGGGGCTCATCCACTGTAGAGGAGACTTGCCTGCCTCCCACTCCCCAGCAGCCCTCCCAGGAGAAAGCACGCTGTCTCCCAGCCAGGGCTGGTGTCTCACCCTAGAAGCTTGCTGGGGGCTTCGTCCTGGCCCCTGAAAGTCTCTAGTCCTGTAGTAGGGTGCTTGGGAGAAGAAAGCAATGTCCATTGTCCAACCAGCAGAGGAATGACCTGCTCTGAGCCACTTCTCTCTGCACTGGCCGGGGGCAAACCAATGCATTGCCTACCTAGCTGGGTGCCTGTGCCTGGTGACCCCAAACTGCCTCAGAACCTGGCAGGCAAATGATGTGGGACCCCCCAGTCACTCGTGCTGGGGTGTTGGGGAAGGGGTGGATGTGGCTCCCAGGAGACAGGGCTGTGGGCTGTCATTTGTCCGGAAGGGCGAGCTGTCTTGCAGATGCTGGACATGGCCTGGTTGCTTCCACAGGGGCTGGGGCACTGGCTCCTGTCCTACAGGAGGTGGAGTTGCCCCTCATTGACCGACAGACCTGCAGCCACTGCTGAGGGGCATGAACCAGCCATCGGTGTGGGGCTCCATGCTGTGCGCTGGCTTTCCTGACAGCGGGAGGGATGTGTGCAAGGTAACAGCTTGTCCACCCTGGCTCCTGCTGGGCAGCAGGCTTGTCATGTCCACCTGCAAACCTTCTCCTCTCCTGGGGAGAAAGGGAGGCAGCAGCACTGACAGTGCTGTCAGTACTTTGCTGAGCAAGGGCTTTACAAGGAGAGGATAACGAAGGCAGGAGGAGTCTTTTGTGGGTGGGAGTATGGATGTGGGCAGGAGACAGAAGCATGATTGCCCCCTTGCCTAGACCTGCCCTGGGCATTGCTAACAGCAAGACCTCCATCTCTGCATGCAAGTGCCACCACCTCTGCTGAAACCAGGGTTTCAGCGGTGGGACTTCAGGCAATGAGCAAGGGAGCCTGGCATGGGCAATGCTACCAGGAGGTTGGAGAGAAGGCAGTACCCACCTCTCCCTCAATGTCCCCTTATACACACCCAAGCGTCCTGATACCTTCACTCAGACAGCCCCACTGGGCAATGGGCTGCAACAGAGGAGTCTGCTCAGTGCCAAACCCTCCTGTGCTGGTCCTAACAGTGCTAGCAGGGCCAGTCTTGCCCTGCCCTAGGGAAGGCTGCTGACCAGGCTGTCACTAGTTCCCTTGGGGTGTACTTGAATGAATATTTTTTAACCAGCAGTAGCTTGGGAAGCTCCCTGCCCTCTGCCATACCTTGTGTGAAGATTTTCAAAGCAGTGCTGCAGCTGATGTTAGTGAAATGGCTTTAATTTTCACATTTTTCGTGGAAAAAAAGGGGTTTGTGTACAGGGAAGGGCAGGGCTGCAAATCAGATCAGGGGAGTGAAACAACAGAGCTTAGATTGGTGCATCTTAGATTAAACAAGCACAGCTGAATGAGCAGGGACAGTGCCAGGCCCCCGTGACTGGGGAGAAGCAAGCAAGGCTGCGTTGGCTTCTGCAGCAAAGCTGGGCTGCCATGCAACGCTGTCAAAGGTCGGTGCTGCTGGCACAGGAACAAATGGCACCTTTCCTCCCTGACGGGCTGTGGACAGGGTAACTCCGGAGGCCCCCTTGCGTGTCTGAGACTGGTGGCATCTGGACTCTGGCTGATGTGGTGTCCTGGGGGGTTGGTTGTGCCAGAGGATGGGATGCCCTCAAGGGAAGCACCGTGGCCCAGGGCTCACCAAGCATCTTCTCCTGGGCGGCTGCGTTCATGGACTTCATTGCCCAGCACATGGCACCAGGTAGGCAGACTCCCATGAGTACTGGGAGGTTTTTTCCTCTCCTGTCTGTTCAGCACTGTAGGGACCCAAATTGCCCTGCTATTGCTGCCTCCCTCCCCTCCACCCACAGCAGTTCTGTTTCATTTCCAGCTGCTGCACCAGCAGCAAGGTATATCATCTTTTAATTTGGAATGGCAAAACCAAAACTTCAAACAGATAAGTTCCCCTTCAGAAACCCTGTTATAATAGCAGGTCTGACCCCTGCATCCTCTGAAGGAAAAGCAGAGGGCTACTCAAGCTGCCCTCTTTCTGGCTGAATGCAGCCCTTCCAGCTTGGCGAGGTGTCCCTTGAGCGCTGCATACCAGCCCTGCTCTAATAAAAGCCTGCTTTGAGCACTTGCCAGCTCGAGATCTGAACTGCTGTTGTGCTCCTGAAACGGCGCGCAGGACTGATCGGGGCTTATCTCCTCATCAAATACAACTTCGAATGCATATGGGAAGAGGGGCACTGTATTAAGTGCTGCAGTTTTAGTGGCTTATCAGAAGTGCCTTTTATAGCTAGGCACAGGTCTAGCGACTCCCCGCTGGCCACTTGTATTTTTCTGTACAGATGATTACAGGGCTAATACAAGTTATTAAAGAGACGGTGTTATTTCTGTCATAGCCATCAAAGCTGAGGTGTTGGTATTAACTAATACCCAACCTATTATGGCTTTGCTAGGGATTCTTAATGATTATGCTTTCAAAGGGGGACTGTCTGCAGCTAAGAAGGTGCCTCTTAATTGGGAGCAGTAACTGCAAGGAGCAGAAGCCACGTGGCTACAAAGTGGGTGCATTACCCTTTGCAAAGCGGAGCTATCGGGATTCACACAGACCAAATGCCCGTAGAAGATGAAGGGAAGGCCAACATAAAAGTGGTGCTTCATTAAAAATGAGCTTGGAGTAGCCAAGCCAGCTCTTAGCAGGCTGAATGAATGTGAGCCCGCTGTGTCGGTGGGAAAACTCCTGAAAGTTTGGGGATTTTTAAGTAGGACTTTGGGAAAGAAAGTGTGTGCTCTCATCTGAGGCTTCTCTCAGCTGCATGTCAAGCACTTTGTGTTTGAAACAACTGCAGTGCTGTAGCCCGTGCCTTGACTGATAGTACCTGTACTGCAATACCCCATCCAACTCTTTTCTCTCCCTAGCTGCTGTGCCAAGCCCTCTCCACGTGTCAGCGGAGTGCAGTTCCCAAGGCGCCTCACTCTTTGGAGAAAGTGGCCGCATTTGGTACCCCCAGGCTTTGGAGGATAACTATCCTGACAACAGGTAACTGTAGTTAGGCTGTAGTAGCCAAACACTGCATTTTCCTTGGGGCACCCACTGAAGTGTTTCCCAGGGCTTGGAAGGCTTGGAAGCCCTGACCACCGCTGGCCTGGGCCCTGCTCTCAGTGGTGTCCAGATGACAGTGGCTGTGTGTTCCCTGCAATGCAAATCCCCAGCTACGCTTGCCGGGCATGATAATGCTGCAGGGGAAGGCAGGAAGACACAAAGTCTATTTGCAATACAGATGCTGTATGGGCCACGCTCACGAAATGGCTGTGGCTGGCTAGAGATCTGTTGTACCCTTTACCCTTTGGTCTGGCCATGTCGATGTCAGCTCACACAAAGAAGCTTTCAGCTTCTGCAGGAGGCAGGGGAATGAGATGGACTGGGCTGGTGGTGTGTCAGTCACACAGCACAAAGCTGTCGCCGCTGTAAGGAAGCGTCAGTCCCCACCTAGGGCTGAGCAAATTCATAGCAGTCCTCTGCTGTGGGTACTCTCTTCCCAGATGGCTTATGCCAAGGGGGAAGATGATAAAATTTACCAGGTGGAGCTGGTGACATCAGTTGTCAGCTTCTGGTGCGTGCTTGCAGGAAAGCAGTCGCTGGGGGCTCCCAGCCCATGGAGGGACTGACAAGGGCTAAGCTCAGCCATGCAGATACGTGCCTTCACTATTGCTTGCTTCTAGCCTGTGCACCTGGAATATAACAGTGCCAGAGGACAAAATTATCTTGAAACATTTCACCAAATTAGATGTAGAGTACCAAGTTGGATGTGACTGTGACTGTGTCCCTGTATTTGAATGGAAGAGAGCTGATCAGTAAGTCTGGGTGCCTTGGAGTGAGGGTTACTGGGTGTAATTTCTTGTCATTCGTTGTCTGGCTTTTGAGACAGCCATTCTGTCGCTGGCTTTTGAGAAACCTTTTGTATTTTGCACTATGAATCTAAAGAGCTAGAGATCACATCCAAATAGAGCAGGGCAGGTGGGACTGAGGGACATGTTCATCTTTGTGCTGGTATCTAGTGCAGTGTGGTGGGCTTCTCAAAAATGTCTTTCAGCTGTACATAATTCTGTGCCCCTTCTGCCTTATCTCCAGTATACCTATTTTACTCTTACAGACCCTGGGTATCAGCATAAAGCCGAGTGCTTAGCCTGGCTTAGCTGGTGAACGTCCAGACAAGTTTCCGATGTGTTAGCAGAGCCAGCATGTGTCATGTATGTTGGAGGCACAGATCAAAGGCTGGCTTTTCCTTGGTTCAAAATTGGTTATATAGTGCAACAAGCATGCAGATTACCGGGTAACTGTACAGAGGAGCCTAAAAGAAATGTGGCCTGTTGTCCCTCTGTAGAGTGCGCTTAACACTGAACCAACAGAGAATAAATATTTCCTGCAAATACTGGCTGCCTCTCCACTCTGAGTACTAATGGCGATGTGTTGTTAATAATGTTAATAATGTTAATCCTTAGTCCATGCAATTCATCCTCTAGGAATATTTGGTTGTTCATATGGTTATTTTGGATTAAGTCCCATCTCCTCAATTTTTCTCTACCACCTCTAAATATTTTATAGGTAATGAAAGCCAAATAGTCTCTCCACTCAATGTAAGAAGACGCCTTCCTGATGGAATCTAGCCTAATGAACCACTATGAGATTTTCCTGAATAAACGTATGTTCAGCCCACCCTTGCCACCAACTCCTTGTCTCCCTCAGGTAAATTCTGCAGGAATATGTTCCTGGCCCTTCTGCTGGCAGAGTCGGACCAGACCACCATTACATTTGTTTCTGATGGGAGCAACACTGGCCATGGCTTTGAGCTCACCTTCGTGGCCATCCATAAGGACTCTGAAGCAGGTGACCTTGCCTATGCTGTAGAAACTCCTTTCCCTCTCCTTCCTGATCCCCCTAAAATAACAACTATCCTTAGTGTGCCTGAGTTCCTTAAAAATCAAGCTGTTGATTTGGGTTTATTAAAAGTACCATATAATCCTGTCTGTTAAATTTGTCTCCTTTCTCATTTGCGTATTGCAGGTTTGGGCTGTGGGAGTGTCGCAATGTTAGTGGAAGAGGGGAAGATTGATACTGCTAATTACCCTGGCTTGTATCCCAGGAACACGAAGTGCCACTGGCTCATTGAGGCTCCAGCAGAGTATGTCGTAAAGGTAATAAAGGAGAAACTGCACTTAAACCTCTGCAGTAAGAACTGTTCAGGGGAGCGATTCAATAAAATCCTGCCAGAAACATCTGTGACACACAAGACTGTAAATTGTAAGGTTTCCAGGTCACCGATTCTTTCCAGGGCATATTTTGTCAATCGGACATCACCTCTGAACTGCTGTATGGAGGGGCTGTGACTGTTGTAAGCACTTGAAGTCTGTAGGCACCAATCTCATCTCAAGACAGCTTTATCTTGAAGTCCAGCACAGACATCTAGGGGGAAAGGGAAGGTAGAGATCATGTTGCAAAAACTATAGTCAGCCTTTTCCTCAAGGTGATGTCAAAACCGCCAAGCTACTCCTTAGCCCTATACCAAGGTGTTTGTTTCTCATTGTGCATGGGTTGTGTGACAGTAGTTTCCACTCATAGTACCAGCATCTCTATTTTTATTGCCTGTTGCTGCTTGTGTGCAGCAAGCATCCCACCAAGCTCACCCCAGCCCATGATAAGTCACGTTGCCATCTTACATTGTTCAAAGCAGCAACATCTCTCCTTCCCTGCTGCCTTGCCTAAGGGGTGGAAAAACAGTGTTAAACCTAGGGATGCTTGAGGGTATGCAGACCTATTGCTTGGGTTGCTGCTGCTCTGTTGGTGTAAGAGCTTGAAGTCTGGATTAAAAACAAAACAAAGGAAAAATCACCTACTCTCCATTCTTGAAGGAAAAGCTCTTGGAAGGGCCCTCCATATGAGGGACTGACCCTTCAGAAGTACAGAACACTGAGTGTTGCAGTAAAGATGACAATTGAAACCCCTTAGGCAAAGCTTAGGCAAGCCTCATCCTCTGCAGACCTGCCTGTAGCCCTGCACAGGAGGGAGCAGTCAGGCCAACGTTGCCAACAGACTGTTTTGATGCAAAACGTGACACATTCACCTAGGGACTCCGTGCTCAAATTCCTCTGAAATCTAGCTCTTCTCCAGCCCATGGTTAAGAAGGGTAAGTGTTTCAGTCTGATGATTCTCTCTTGCTTGTCCTCTTCGCAGCTGGAGTTTGAAGACTTTGCTGTGGAACTTAGCCCAGGCTGCACTTATGATGCAGTTACTGTTTATGGCGATGAAGAAGAAAACCAGTTGGGTGAGTGCTAATTGTTTCAGTCTTAAATTAGAAATCCCTGTGGAAACAGGCATGCTTTATCACCAGACTACTCTCTCTCTGGTAACATTGTACTCAGGACTACTGGAAGGGCAATATAAGGGCTTCTGCAGTAGCCTTGAGGCTTGCCCATCTGTCTTGCCCATCATGATGCAGCCAAGCGTGCCGTTGGCTCAGGAGATCCCATGTCCTGGTCCAAGACTGTGCGTTTTCATGGAGAGCCAGCTGGTGTTGCAGGGCTGGATATAGGACCATGGCTCGTGTTCTGCTGCAGAGCCAGCAGAGCACACAAGCGTGTGCTGCTGGATCAGGCCTCCACTCTGTGCCTCTCTATCAAAGGAGAGAGAAAGAGCAATTTTAGTCTAAGTGTTACTAAAGAAAACAAATGTTCAAAGTAAAGCAGAGAGAGAGAGTGGTTGTCGATGGGTGTCTAATTCTACTGAAATGGATATGAATTCTTTATGAATTGAACTAATTCTGTTGGAATTTCATTAATGAAAAATTGCTAACCTGAGGCATTGCTTTGCCACACTTTCAGAAGGAAATATTTTTAATTCCTCACTTTAAATCTGCTTCAGTTTTATCAATATAAAAATCTTTATTTTAGTGAAACAAATGTTCTTAACTTTCCTTTTTTTTTTTTGAACATCTATATTTCCAGATGTTCTTCCTACTTGGACGCAATGAAAGCATATTGTAACACCCCATCTTTTTTTAAAAAAACAGCTTCCAGGCACCACACTCACTTTAGCAGATATGTACTCTTAAGGTGAAAAGCAATCTGGGGCTCAGAAATGGATATTTGAATTGAATTCTGGCTACCTCTTTACAGGCCTGTATGTCAACCAAAAACCAGAGCCAAATGGTGAGGGGCTGGTGCTCTTTTCTTTACACCAAAGAAGCTGGGTTAGAGGCTTGAACTGTCCTGGGTTCGCTATTGACAAGCGATCTTTGGCAAACTGCTTCTATTTTTTCCCCATCTATTTTGTGGTGGTAATTTAGTTGCATGTGTTTACCAAACTCTGAATAAGTACTAACATTACAGTTGCCTTGAAAAGAAATCTGTTTTCCATTGGAAAGGAGTATTTATCTGGGGGGAAGAAGGCTGACAAATTTGGGCCTGCAGTCTTTCAGGGGAGAGCTTTCAGCATCCTGGAATGTTTCACTCAATGCTTTCCAGCACAGCTTTGCCATCGGAAATTCAGATTCTTACAGGAAAGCTCCTCTGGAATAAAGTGCAAGCTTCCTATCCAGCTGCAATTATGGGACTTCCAGATGCTATGCAAACTGAGTGCTCTCAATAGGAAGAAAAATCTAGCAGCTGCTCTCTCGGTCCTCAACCTGTACATGTAAACCATTCAAGAGATTTTTCTTGCATCCTTCAATGGTGGCAAACACAATTCTCAAGTGTGGGGTTTTTTTGTGCAATGAAGGGCATTCACACTGTCTGTTGAAGATTACTTGTAATTCCACTATGAGAAAATTAGGATTACTTTTGTGTACCTGTAGCATAACTGTAGCAGACTAATTCTGGCTGCTGTTGCTTACTGAGGTCAGTGATTAACATTGCTTTGTAGACGCCGCTTCTGCAAAAGTTCTTGTTTTAATCAGAAAGTCACCAAGACTCTAGGGCTTTAGGTTTTTTTTAGAAACCTAGATTAGCTAAAGCCACAAGTGCTTACAGGATGATGTTTCTCATCTTAGAAATACTGCTTCTTGTTCATTCCCACAGCTAATCTCTGTGGATCCTCAAGTCCCAAACCAGTGCTGAGTCCAGGGAATACCATGCTGGTACATTTTGAAAGTGATGGGGAAAACAGCTTCAGAGGGTTCAGAACCGAGCTTACTTTTGTTCGTTCAGGTTAGTAGAGAGATGCTTGCTGTGTCTAACAATGTCTGCATCATCTGCAGCTATTCTTAGACACCTGAGCTTATTTTTCAGGCTAATCCTGCTGCATTCTGTCAAGGTAACTTTAAAACAGAATAGCTGCTTGTGGCAGAGCTCCCTTATTCTCCCTGAATAAGGGAGATGAATCAAGTTGTTTGTTTTTCCCCTCACTGAGAAATGAGATGACTAACTTCTGCTACCTGAAACAAGCAGTCTTGTTAATTCTGTCAGTCTGATATTCCCCTTGAAAACCTCATTATAGAGGAGAGTCTTGATCCTGGGGGCTAGTCTGCTATTGTTGCCTTCTACTTTCATGAATGTGTACCAGCTGCTGCTTGAAGGGATGAATAACTTTTCCCTTCCAGAGCGGGGACTTTTTTTTGAGGGGACAAGCCAGAGCTATTGACCCAAGTTGGAGCTAACTCTCGTTTCCTCTCTTGCAGAGGAGGCGGCAAGAGAAGAGAAGATTCAGGATTAACTACGGCACCGATGTTGCCTCTGAAGGATGTCCCCTTAGGTAAAGAAATTAAATTCTGCTCGGTTGATCTGGTCTGAGGAGCTTTACTCTAACACATAAGAGGATTATGCAGTGAGGCAGATGCTTTCTGACCTCAGGTCCCCTTTTGTGCACTTCTTGCATGGATGAAAAGTGCTAGGCAGGTGCCCCATCTCTCATTCTCCATACACGTGGTACATCCTCTCCATTCTGGTTGCATTCACTTCCTATTGGGAACAGGGACACAGGTTGGAGGACCCGCTTTCAGTGCCTGAGCCTCATTTGCTCTCTGAAGTGTTCCCTTGCAGATACCTGTGGCCTTTTCCCAGTTACTCCCCAGTGGTTGTTCAAGAGCGTTAGTGGGGCTGAGCAGGCCTGACCTCACTGTTGGCCACAGCATGCTGCCCTGAAGCTCCTTGGAGACTACTAGTGCAATGGGGCTGTTGTCAGCCCTACATAGCTGCTGACAGCCGCCCACTGTGTGCAGCTGACTGTGACCAGCACGTCCCTGGGCCACGTCTGCTCCTCTCCCCATGCTGTGCACTCCCCCTGCCCCTCCAGGCTGGGGTGCAAACAGCTGGAGAGCTATAATTTATATTCTCACCTTCATGTCCTCTACAAAACCTTCCTTCTACCCTTCATCCACAATCACTGATTTTTAGAGATGGCAACAGTTTGGTCTTACTTGTAGGAGATCCATCAAAGTTAATTGGACTCTGAGCTGTAGCAAAGCCAGAACTGATGCAACACATTTGCTGTGGTGAGAAGCTCTTGCTCAGCAGTCCTGGGAATAAGTGACTAATTAGAGAAGAGCCAGAAGGGATGTATGACTGCTGAATAAGAAAGCTGTACGGCTGACTGTAAGTAGCTCCAATATGTTTGCTTTCATTATACAGATTCAATAAACCCTTGCACTGGACTATGACAGTAGGAGACCATGACAGAGCCCTGAGAGAGTCAACAGAACAGATGAAAACCAAGCAACACCATTAAAAAATGTTGACTTTGGTGTATTTGCCACTACAGTATTTCTCAAAACAGATCTGTATGCCCAGATAAAAGTGTTGACAGCAAGGCAAAATGACTGATACGTAGCACAGGTTGAGGAATGAGAAAGGAAATCCAGTAACTCTGGTCTAATTCAGCTAACTTGCAGTTTATAGAAGTATGTTTTATATCTGGTTCTTATTACTAGCAGTAAAAATTCTTAAAATCTAACAGAGGTGACAGTGTCCTCAGCATCTTACTCTCTTGGTGCTGAGCAATATATCTGTCTATAAAAAGCTTGTTGACTCTTTCTTCCTAATGGGGAGGAGGAAGAAATACATGTGGAAAAGAAGCTCAAGTGACTCACAGCAGTCTTCTGCAAAACCTTAGTGGCTTGTGTCTGCACAATGAACCAGTCAGCCTTCCCTCTAGGCTCAGGAGGTCTACATAATCCATCCCAGCAATCTTAACTGAAAAATAGAGAAGTGGGGAATTTGTCTTCAAAATCCTCGCACCTTGTTTGTTTCTTTTCATGACTTATTTTGAGCTTGGTCGTTGCTTGTGGGATTTTTGCCCTCTTCCTTTACAAGTATGCTTTCAGAATGCACTTAGAGGGCGGCTTGTACCTTCTCTGCCCTGGTCACAGGCGAAACAGGTGAAAACCATGGTGGTGCATCCCCGCTTTGACATGCTGAGCTGTGACTCCGACGTTGCCCTGGTGCAGCTAGACGTCCCTCTGGAGTACAATGTTGCTGAGGCCGGTGCTGCTGCCCAGCAGCACAGACATGTTATCTTCGTCTTCCCTCTGCACTGTGTCTGGATAGGGGATCATCGAAGAAGGTGGCTCTTCTGATTTTGCATGTTTTCCTATTATGAGCAGAACATACATTTCAATCTCATTTTATTCTTCTGCCCAGACTTAACCTCGAATTTATTTCCCAAGCAGATGGGAGCCGAGCTAGGCAGTTGTAGCAGACACAAGTGCCTGTACTTGAGAATGAAATCTGCCAGAGAAATTACTACTTCAGCCACCCTGGAGGGATCACCGCCAGGATGCTTTGTGCTGGCTTTGTTTCTGTGGGAGGCCAGGACTCCTGTCAGTTGAGGTAAAACTAAAGGTGAGCACTCTTGAAGATGTCTGCATATGGATGTTGGTAGACCATCTGGGGGAAGGGACTGGGGGGGACAGAGGGAAGAACAGCCTATAGCAAGTGACAGTTAAAAGCTCCAACAGCCTGCTGTCCTTGGAGTGGAGAGTACTTATAAGAGCAACAGATGCAGTCAGTCTGTACAGGAGATATATGCAATGTGCAGTGTTGCTTGGAAGTGGGACCACAGAGTTTAGTAATCTTTCTCTGGACAGTAATTTTCCTGAGACCTGCAGAGGAAAGGATGTTCTTCCTTTGCACTTCCCGAGTCCCATCTCTTATCCCAGTGAAACACTTCCCATTGTAGCTTGCTTGGAAACCCTTTTATAGCACTCTTGTGAAGATAAACTATGAAAACTTCTACTGGTTTTATAACACTCTTGTAGTCAGAGCACTGTTCAAGAACTAACTAACCACCTTGAAATCGTGAGGCGAGCAGGTAAGAACAGCTGAGCAAATAAAAGGCAAAGTAATTCTGACCGAGGCACTGTCAAGCTAAAATGTGGGTTCTGCTCAATACCGCAATGTTATGGCAGACTAATAAACTACATGTAAAACTAAAGAGCACTATTCAATCATATCTGGTCTGCAGCCTGTGCTCAGTCTTCACCCCACGCTAATAAGCAGGCCTTCAAATCAGTCTCTTCGTTCCAGGCTAGGGCTGAGTTGCACTAGCAGCTGCATGCCCTTTTCTTGCTTGGAGGCTTTTTCTTGGGCAGATTTGATCTGTGACAGCTCTTTTCTTAGCTGCAGCAGTGTGGAGGCCAAACGAGATAGCTGCGAGTTCTCTCTCTTTTGGTTCCTAGGGTGGTTCTGGTAGCCCCTTGGTTTGTAACAAGGAAAATGAGCCATTTACTCTTTATGGCACTGTCAGCTGGGGTCTGTTCAAGGGTAAGGATTTTCCTGGACTGGATAAGACTGCTGATGAAAGGTGAGTTTTCCTTGTCTAAGTGAGACGAGTCCTGAATATAAACCCTTTGTATAAAATATCCCAAGGGCATTGAGGTTTTGTCTGGTAGACTTTTTGAGGTGACTAAAGAGGAAGAAAAAAAAAGAATCCAAGTGATTTCCTGCAGAAAAGTCTCCACTTCCTCCTCTTCCTCATGCCTTCCTTCTAAACAAAGCTTACTGGAAATTAGAATTGGAGTTTCAGAAGCATAAGACTTGTATTTAACACTTCTGGCTCTCAAATTGAATATAATCTTTGGACAGGTACTTTTCTCAGTAAAGAGCAGCTGCTTGCGAAAATGCCTACCAGCCCCACACTTTGATGGGCAGAATAGTTTGGGACAATGCTGTAAACTGAACTTGTGTGTGTGTGTATCTAGATATAACTAGCACCACGTTCAGAAGTCTGCAGGATAAACTTTGCCAGAGAAAGTGCTAGAGAAAGAGTAGCATATGCTAGCGAATAAGGACTGATTGCATGCAAGTGATGGCATCTTACAAAAGGGAGAGGCCCCTGTTCTGCAAATGGAGAAATCCACCACTTCAGCTTGTTTAATCTGATGGGATTTGAGAGATTTCAAAGAGCCACCAGATAGCTTCAAGTCTTTTTTTTTCCCCATGTTAAATAAACCGATTTGTCATTCTAGAGAAATGTTTCACTTTGGCTCAAAGTAGTTGCACTGGGAAACTGCTGCTGCAAAACCTTTGTCTTCCAGGGCTTTATCCCTTCTCCTTCCCTGCATGTGCTCACGTACAGCCAAGTATGTAATTCTCCATTTAGTGAATAGCTGTGATTGTCCCACAGCATTTCTTAAGACAGAGGGAAGACCTAATCCTGGACAGAGTTTTCATGTTTCTGCCCATCCTATATTTTATTCTGTTGCTGCCAGCAGAAAATGGAGAACTTCTGCTTACAGGAATAAATTTAATTTTTTTTCTGTATCCTGAATAAAGTGTATTGCAGTTATGAGCAGGAAATTAAAGTATATATTAAAGAAAAGAGCATGTTGTGGCTAATGCTCCACTTTCAGGTCAGACGAGCGCTTGGACTCTCCTGCTTTGTGCTGCAGCTGCCGGTCTTTCTCCCTTGTGGCATCATTCATAGTCCCACGCTGACCTAACAGAAATGTTAGTACAGGTGCTGACTAAGGGAGAACTTTCTTCTAAACTAAAACCAGTTAACAAAACAAGTTATCACTTGTATGGTAGCCAGACCATCCCCACAGATAAGCTGGGAGCTGGCTGGAGATCTTCCATACCCTTGGATCTGACACAACTGGCTGCTGACCACTGACTCTCTGTAGGCTGTAATGGCTTTCATGGATTTACTGTAGGTCAGGCAGTTTATGCAGGGAATTGCTCAGCTCTGTAGCTGTAAATCTTTCCCAGAGGTGGAGGCTGTAGCGTTGCATACAGCGTTTACATATGGCTTCATACAAAAGGTTCAAAGCCCTGAGGGCTCTTTGAGTCAGATACTGACCACTGGATCATTTATCTGACCTTCGTATGATTGCCTTCCTATTGCGGGAAGTGCTTGGCTGTGCTGACTGTTCCTGAGTTTTGTATTAAACTGTCTCTAAGCATGCTGTGCCTCTCCTCAGATGCTGAACAGAGCGTGCTGCAGTGCACTGGAGACCTCAGCACGGGAGCAGCCAGCGAAGCTGCCCACAAAGCGAACGGGAGAGGCGTGCACGCAGGGTGGCCGCAGGACTGCGTGGAGCTGGCATGTGCCATCGGCTGCAGCGCTGGGTTTGCAGAAGGTGGTGGAACTGGTTCAGTTCAGGACCAGCTCTGGGTAGAGCCTGGTAATAAGTTTGAGTCTCCTAACATCTCGGTACAAGTAGACACAGATCTCTGGATTTTGTCTTGGGAAGAGTTTGCATGTGTGTGTACACAAAGGGAGGGGGGAGGAGGGAGGCCAGTGAGCAGAGCCAAGAGAAGAAAGACTCTGTTGTAGCTAGAAGCGGTGGGCTCGTGTGGAGGAGCCAGGGATCCATGAACACTGATGCTGCAGGTTTCCTGTGCATTTGGGTATGCTGTTTAATCTGCTCCCTCTCTCCCTTACCATCCTTGGAATGAGGTATTGTTTTATTTTTTTAATCTTCCATGTTTTGGACTGTTTCTCAGGGCAGGGACAGTTACTTAATCTCTTACACATATACTTAGCACAACCAGAGCTGTGGTCTTGGGTGAGGCAGTCTGTCAGCTTGCTACTGCTTTTAAAGCTCAGTGAACAGCCCTGTCCTACTGATGTGCCTCCTCCTGCCTGTTATGCATTTAAATGTTTCTCCACATCTGATACTGTGACAGTATTGGAGGAAGACTGATGAAAAGGCTGAAGTACCCCTGAGTTACTGGGTGACACTAGCTCTGGCAACAAATTGGAGAATGCTGTTGCTCACGGCTTTAAAAAGCAATCTGTTCAGGAGGGGACGTGCTACCGGCTCTGCTTGCAGACCTGTGCTGTAGCCAGGGTGTTGGCATGCAGTGTGTGCTTTCCTCCTCTTCCCACTGGCATCCTTGCTGGTGCTCCAAGACATCGCACTACTGAGATAAAAATAGGTCCTCTGAAGAGATAAGCAACAGGATGTGGGGATGCTTTCTCTCCTCAGGAAAGTGCAGCACAGCCAGCGACTGTGGGGGCATCATTAGCACAGCAGCTCCAGGGCTGGTTAGCAGCGGCTGGAAACGCATGCAAGGCTATTGCCCGCACTGGAGCAGGCTTGTTTCATCTAAGCTGCTCATCGCTGGGTGAGCTCAAAGTCATGGCAAGCACGTGGTGCTGTAATGACCTGAATTGGGATGTCACCCTGAATGCAAAAAGGATTTTTAAAATGAACCTAGAAACAAGCTTTTGTGGCTCAGCATGACGGGCTTCACTCCCTTCCAGACCGCTGTGCCCATGCTTGCACTGCTCTTCCCTGCCGTCCCCGGATGCAAGCACGGGGCCCCCATCCTCCAGTAGTGCTGAGTACGTGCAGGAGCCTTTGACTTGCCCTTGGGCAAAGCTGTGTGACTAATGCATTGCTTTTCAACCTAGACTGTGGTGGAAGATGTTTGGTTTTTTTAAGGCCAGCTCTCCTGGAGGAAGGGTACCCTCCCCATAACTCAGCTTGGCCGAGCTCTCTTCCACTGTGGATTAAGCCAAGTCACACTTCCCTGCGTGTGCCCTCTAGTAAGCGCTGCTGTGCAGTGCTGCTCACTCAGGAGGCAAATGTTCCTCATCTCCCTTCTGGATTTGAAGGATTTCTACCCAGCGGAGGGGCTTAGCTCTCCCCTCTCTGCGCTCTCAGCATCCCATGCAGGTACGCAGCAATGCAGCATGGTGTCAGCATCCAATCTGAGCGGAAAGCTCATAAATGTTGGTGTGGGAGAAAGCACACTTAAACAGAATTTAAGCTGCTCTACAGAGGGTACGACTTTAAAAATTGCTGCCTTGGGAGGCAAACAACCCTGTTATGCTTGCTACTAAAGGGACATACAGTTCTCATTAGTGATCTTGTTTTCTCTCCTCCTGCTCTGTTATAACCACTCAGACACTTCCAAATATTTCCCTGTTGATTTGGTCTCTTATTTAACAAGTGTTGAATCTGACTGCACTGTGTGTGCATGCAGCTATAGGCTAAGCCTGCTCTCCTCCTGTGTTTCTGGAGAACCAGAGTGCATAGACAAAAGCATAGTATTTCATAACTCTTGTCAAGGGCTGGTCACAAGGTCAATTAAAAAAAAAAAATACATTTCTTCCTCAGTAGTGAGTACTTGAGGTTGGTAGGCCTGTTAGCCCTGGTACTTGACCAACCTGGTATCTTTTTACCTGTTTTCCAGGCATTAATTCAAAGTGTAGCTCACAGTAAATTTACAGGCAAGTCTGCTTTCCTCTAAGGCCTGGCAGCTCACTCCTTTATGCTGCCTGGGTCTCTGAGGCTAAGGCGACAGGACTGCCTTGTGACCATGTACACTTTGAGAAGTCCTGCAAGCTTGTACCAGCCTGAGTGCTGGAGCCTAAGAAATGATCCAACTGATGGGAATAGCTTTTAAATACGCATATAAAAATATATTTAATCTGCCCTATGTAGGGTTAAGCTTTTTATCAGATGCATTCATTTTGGCTTTTCTGATGGTTGCAGTACCTGTGCTCTTGCCAGTGATATCAGGATATTCAGAATTCCAGCAAGTCCAGTAATACAGGGGCAGGGGGGGAACAAATTTAAAAAAAAAAAAAAAAAAAAAACAAAAAAAAACCAAAAAAAAAAAACAAAAAACAAAAACAAAAACACCACCCAACCAACAACCACCAAAATATTGGAAAACCATTTCCCACTAACTTTATTGACCCACTAGGCTATCTTCAATCATGGGCAGAAGTGGCAGGTTTTGTAGAAAGCTCTTGCTGTCTTTTCTTAATGCTTTTATCACTGAAGTGCACATTTATCCACAGAATGTGCGTCAGAAGTAGAACTAGAAGAGCCCCAGGGGTTTATCTTTGCTCCTTCCTCGTCAGGATACGTGGGAAACAGAGTGCTCTTGGATACTCTGACTGTCTCTGAAGGGCATGGCAAAGATTATAGTAAAGCATCTGTCAATAACATCATCACTGAACTGCCAAGAGGAGTTTCTTGGTGTTTATGAAGAGAGCCAGCAAGGAAGAAAAGTGCTAGGTAACAAGAAACAATCCAGCTGAGGACACTCAGTCCTAGCAATTTCTCATTTTCACTTGGGCCAGCTTCAGAAAGGGTTTCCAGCCCCAGCTGCACAGCTCTGATGTGTGGCAATGTTAAGTTAAGTGTCAGAGCTCAGGCTGTAAACTTGGCTGAAGACCTTAATCCCTGTGTCAGTGTGCTGCATTGAGCCAGTAGGAGAACAGCCCTCTTCGTACACTAAGAAACAAGCTGTGGTATTTGGGCAAACCCTTATGGACACTTGTCTATATAAGTGACTTGTGACCTCCTATATTGGCAGCTTCTTATTCAAAGTCAAGCCCCCTTCCTCCATACCCTCTGAGACAAAGTGAGATGCAATGACAGTATGTATTATTTGTCTCTTGGAAGCGGAATGGACGATGCTGAAGCATTAGCGTCTGGGGAACAGGAGTGTGGCTCTTTAAACCGGAAAATATATTATCTCCTGTGCAGATGGCTATGGTCTTCCTCACCCTGACCCTGCTGAGGTGCAGTCTGGTCACCGAGCCACTAGTCTAGATGAACACAATCGACAGAATTAAAAGAAAGCTGAAATAAAATGAAAATGAGATGAGAAATTTAATGCTCTTTATCAGAAAGTTTAGATTTCTGGAGGCCTGTATGTCCACATGTGTGGTTTGCTCATGTACTGCACGCTGTCCAATTAAGTAAAATGTAGTTGAAGTGCAGTGTGGCAGGGAGCAGGAGCACATCAAGGTTACTCTAGTGAGTTGGGCCATTTCAAAATGCATGAAGGAGATGCTTTTTGCTTCCTGTTTTAAAGGCTCCCTACACAGAGGAGGGTACAAAGTGAAAGAGAGAAGATGCAGGACGGTAGCACACTCCTACATCTGTTTGAAATAGCAAGACAAATGCCACCTTTCTTGTCTGCTGTATAGTATATAAACATTTTTATATATAAAGAAAATCAATCTCTACCTTCACTGTATTGAAGTCTTGGGACAGAAGGGAGGGCCATCATGCCTTTATGTACACAAGTGATGGGCTTTAATTTAGCTACTATCACTGAAATATTGTAGAGTCAGTGGAGCAGATTCGTAGCCATAAAAAGACAAAATAAGGTGTCAATATCTGAAGGGGTAAAGAATAAACATGCTTTACTGTACAAACCTGAGGAACCAATTTTTTTAATACTGTGGGGGGATTTGATTTAATTCTTCCCCCTCCTGCACACAGTCATTCAGAAAAGGATCTAGAAGTACAGAGGAGCGTGGCAGGTATCCAGGGGTTGGTCTGGCTCTCAGCAGGGAGGGACTAAACAGACTCAACAGGCTGGAAAAGATAATGGCAGCAAAACGCAATGGCTTTATAGACTGATATGAATGGCACAGAAATGCTTAGTCACTAATTTTTGCAAGGTAAGGATTAGGGACATCACAGCGAAGTATCAGACAGCAACTTGAAAGCAAAAGGATTTAACTGGAACTTGTTGGCATGAAATGTAAATGGAGAGGGAGGGAAGTAATAGGAAAGGAGTGGGGGAAAACTCCTTGCAGAGATTTTATTGGGTGTGCTGAAGGATCCCTGACCTGTGAAGATGTTCCTTCTCCCAGTATCCCCTCCCAGCTCTTCAATGTGTTTGTTTCTTCCGCTCCCTCATCTTCCTTCTCTCTTTATTCTGCCTCTGTATAGGTTTAATTTATTGTGATTACAGATGTTATAAACTAGTTATACGGAAGCATTTCTCCTGGGTAGGTATCCATGCTGACATCCTGGTAGAAAAAGCATGGTGGAGAAATCCACCATCAGCCTTTGGGAGTCCTGTGGGTGAATTCTAGTGTATGTATTCTCCAAATACTTTCAAAATTAAGTGATGCCTCTGGAGAAAGTTTTTGGATAATAGCTGTTCTGTGTAGACCTTCATCATCTTATATCACACCAGTGGTGATGGCTAATGCTCTAGGGAAGAGGTCCTATTTAACTTCCATCTGGTTGTAAATGAGGGCTATGCACATGGTCATCATAGTTCTTGTATAAAGGAAATAAGCTGTTTTTTCCTGACGCTTGAACAAGAACACCCTTTTGTTACCAAATACAGGAGTAATACTTCTAGACAAAGACTTTTAGGGTAATGGAACATGCTAGGAATATTTTCATTAGATTTGGTGGGTGGTTTTTTTTTCCCCTTAGTTTAGCGTGTCAGTTAACTCTGAGTTAGGAGTGAAAGGACAGGAGAGAAAGATAGAGGATGTGCTAAGAAGCTATTAGAGCACTCCACAGCTATCTTCCTCCAAGAATTTATTTATAAAAGCACACAAAAAATTCTAAAAGTATGTCTATTACAGCTGAGAATAACAGTTTAACCATCAAAACTATTTATATGCAGGACAGAGGAAAATACTATCAGAAATGGGGCCATCAGTCAAACTTTTCCCTGAACAGGAGTCTAATAGATAGGTCCCTGGAGCATCCTCGAGCACACAGACTAGCTGCTATGTAATAGCATTTGTTATGGCTGGCAGTTTTTCAAGGTTGGGTATATTAAACTAGATTCCTATGTCTATTTATATGCCAACATATTGAAACAGCCTGTTTTCCTTTTTTTCCCTCCTTCTCTAGAGCCAGTGAGCAGCAGAAGTCAGTGGGTGCCTGTCTAAACAAAATTACTTTTACTGAGGAACCTAAAACATAGACTTGGGCTTTAATGTCAGCATGAGCTAGAACATCAGGATGATGGTATGATGGGGGAAGAGAGTCTGGAAAATTCAGAGAGCCAGAAAGTAGCCTGAAAACAATTTAGTGTTCTTAACAACTGAAAGTACCTATCGGTGGAGATGAAGTAATGGCAAAAATCCCCTGTCCCATCCCATTTTCAATTGAAGTCTGAGAATAAGTAGTCTAGCAATTTTTCAGGACAGATAAAGCAAACAAAATGCCTAGCCTCGTAGATAGACTTTGGCCAGCAGTAGGGCACTTCTTGCAGTACAGGGACTGGATGTGCTGCCCACTGCCTCATCAGGAGATGGCTGCCTAGCAGCCACGTCACCGGCATTGAACATCTCTCACATGTGAATAGTTCCTCACTTTTCTGCCTTTCCACAGAGTAACTTGTATGACTTTTGCCTAGATTTCTCAAATGGTGTTTTTATAGTGGTGGCGTTTTGTTTGGATTCGCTTCTAGCTGTGCTATGCGGTACCATGCAGTCTCCTGTGGTTCTCCAGAGGCCTGGGCCTGTGATGAAGATGGTGGCCTGCTCCATTGGCCCTGCTGCTTTCAGCATTGAATATTTGATGCTTGGGGTCCAAGGTACGGTCAAGCTGTACAACCACTTCTCTCTAAAGATGAACTGCCCTGCTTGACTGAAGCTTCAAGAATGTATTTGTTTTCAGGATGCCTTTATGGGCTTTCTGGAAAGTTTACACACAGATGTTCTCCAAACACATGAAAAAACAGAGCTCTCCAAAGCTCTAGCCAGGATAAAACTGACTGATACGCAAAATGATGAAGCTTGAAAGAAGCCTAAAGTGAGTTTGAGTTTTGTAGGGTTATGATGAACAAGGTCTGGACTGGTAGAATAGGAATGTAGTAGCCTTCCTAATTGGTTTGTCCTCTAATTGAACACATCTTTTTTCAGATGAACTTTTAAAATCAGTATTTCAAGGTTCTGCTCTTCAGATTGGCTCTCACTCATGATCCATGCTTTTCTGTGGGGGTGACATGTCATATAGGAATTGCCCTAGTCCCAGGTCCATTTAAAACTTAAAGCTGAATTTAATGCTCTACATTCTTATTCTTTCTAGGACAAAAACCTGGCAATGCCCCAAAAAATCCCAAGGAGATGAGCTTAGAGTTGTCATGATGCACAGATGTCTTCCTTACAGATGGGGAAGGAATGATCCAGTCACCAGCATGGGGATGAGATGTGCAAATGCCACTAGGTGAGCACCTGAGTTCTTCTGCCTTTTGTAACTCCCACATGGAAATCTGCAAATATCTGTGATGTGGCTTTTAATTAATCCATAGGTATTTCAGTGCATGTTAGAAAACTGGGCAAGTTTCTCAAAGAGAGGAAAGCTGGGGGGGTACCAGTACCTTCTTTCCAGCAAACAGCAGACAAATCTGACACCTCTGGGCAAAGCTGTCATCATAAAGCACGTCAGGAGCCTGAACGTGGCATAGCTGAGGGGTTAACAATAGCAATGCTAAACTATGTAACTAGAAATCTGTTGGTGCTTTCATCTGTTTCTTTTTCTTTGTCCCTTATCATGCTTAGTTAGGGTAAGAGGTAACTTTCCATTCACGTGGCAAGAGCATAGACTTCTAAACTGTTTGAAAGCTTAACTTCAGAAGTAATGAATAATATGACCGAAATAGATTTGGAGCAGTATCCCATCTTTGATCCTCCCCTCCCCCCCCTTTTTACTGGGCATTACAATCCCTTTTGCCTTTGCTCACATTTTGATAGTTATCCCTAGGAAATAAGAACCAATTGTAAAATACGCTGGCATAGTGACTTTGTTCTTTGCTTTGTGCTGCAGCTGCCACTGAAGAATTGTAACCCCATTAAAATCCATTATTCAGCTTGAAGTCCTGGACTTCTGGGCTGAAAGAAATCTGTCTAATTGTCATGGCTAACTGATGGTGTATGAAGGATTTGGACTAACCAAAGAGTTAATAGGTGAGAGAGAGCTCACCTTAATGCTGGGGTGAGAGAAACAGAGGAGCTGAACTAAGTTTCTTTTGCAGACAGGCAGGGAGTTTTACAGGGCAGGCTTCCATGCTCCAGGAGGGATTTCTGATAGTACTTGGAGCTACTTGAGCTAGCTCAGTATCTTTCCCTTCCTAGAAATATTGTTGCAATCAAATGTATTGGATGCAAGGTCCTAATCATGGCATGGTTGTGCCTCAGACCAATGTGAGTCTCTCTGGGTTGCTCTTTCCCAGGCTTGAACTTGCAGCATGACAACATGCTGTGTGTGTCTGAAGCTGTGTGCCAAAGGCAGCAGGGCAAAGCAATGGGGCCAAGGGAAGGGAAGCTTTTCCTACTGCCCTGCTATTCCAGAGGAGGTACCTACCCACCCAGACTAAGGAGCTATTGGTTTGGTTAGGTAGGGTATTGCTGGGGAAATGAAGCTGTGCAAGTATCTCCTGTATCGGTAGGAGAACACATAGACTGGAAATTTAAACTGTTCAGGACCTCATGGATACAAGGTTCTTCAGTGCCAGGTCTCAGTTACTTTCAAAGTGACTTATTCCCCAGGGAATATGGATGTCCCACAGTGTTATGGGCATTGCATAGTGTTTTGCACAAAAGAGCCCGAGGTGGGGGCTGCCTGTCAGAGCAGGGATTTCTTCTGAGCAAAGTAGTCCAGGCAATGGGCGCTTGCCACTAGTAATTTGTAGTGGCTATAATGGGCGCCTCTAACTATTCTTCTGTTTGAAGAACAGACAAATAGTTACCGTTCTGGTTACAAGTTTAGCAAGCTATCATCTGGACACGTCTGTAGTCCAATGCATGAATTCAAAGCTGAATGCCATCATTAAGAGGCTTTTAGAAAGGGAAATCTTTTCTGACACTGCATTTTGCAAGGCTTAGCCTTACAGCCCTCAAGAGAAAAAGGGGAAAGTGGAAGGCTCGCGTCCCATCCTGGTCTATTTTGCAGGCAACTTCTGTGGTGATACTTCCCTCTATCCCATAAAATCTCAAGGTTCAGTGGTGACAGTGACTTTAACTTCCAAGGCTGAGGCAGCCATGAAAGGCTTTCCTCTGTTCAGGACATGTTATCTGGTAAGTCTATTAAGATTTTGGGGTGGGAGTGCGGAAGCAGAGCCTAAAGTATGGCTGAGAATAGTGTTATTTAAGAACAAAAAAGCTTCCATGCTGTTCAGATGTTTTCTGAAGATGTTGAGAGATGTATTAAACAGTCTCAGATCTATCTGTTCTGAAGAGAAGTGGCTATTAAGAATAAGAGATCTATTAGTGGTCTTGAGTGCTGATGATTAAATGCATAATTAGTGATCTAACTCCTGTGCTCCCCACTATACACTTGTAAAAAGGAGATAACTAACTTAGCTGTTGCTCTCTATATGCCCCTTTCCATTCTGCTCTACAAAACCAGAATCCCCTGTCCCCACGGTCTGTCTGTTATTACTTCTATAATCTCCCTTCTGCTTCTTCACCTAGTAGGCAATACTGCTGTCGGGTGCTGCGGTTACCACGGCTCCCCTGCAAACCTCACCTCTGCCACATGCCCAGATTGCTACGCAGTTAATTGGGCTCTAAGCTTAAAGACCAAAGGAAACCTCCCTCACTTTCTTGCTTCCCAGGCCAGGGTACAGCTGGTGACATGGGAGGACAGTTTTCTCTGTGAATAGCGCTGCCCTGGCACCATTAAGCCAATTAGTACTTTGATGCCTCAGATCAAAGAAACTTGGAGCGGGAGAGATGCATCCAGTCTGACTCTTCTGTTTTCTTGAAGCAAACAGTTTTGCATTTCTAGCAACTTGAGCCACATCTAATCTCCTTCCCCCATCCCCCTGTCTCCCGTCTTACCTGTGCTCCTCACTGCTGTGTGAATGAGCACATCTGCTTGTTCACGTATCAGGCAAGTGTGGGCTTCAGAAGTAAATCACAGTGATTAAATTTCTCATATTAAAATTCATCAGGCTTACAGCACAATCAACAGAGATCTGTCTGCTTTTTCATGTGTGCACATGCATTTCCAAGGTGCACTCCAAGCCCTAGCTCTGCAAACCAGGAGGTGCCTTTTCCATTCGCGTGCAGCCCGGCTCTAAACTCCTCTTGGCTCAGGCTCCCCTCCCCAGTATAGCCCTGTAACCTCCTCTGCGTTTGTGTGCTTCAGGTAAGGCGGTGCTTTCCTTTTAGGTCTGGAATGTGGAAACACCAAGGCTGCTGACAAAGGTAAGACTGGTTTTAATTTTCCACAGAGCTGGTGAGAAGGGATGGAGCAAAAAGCCTATTTAAAAACAAAACAAACCTGCCCCCACCTCCTTTTATGCACATTCTGTACTTGTGGCTTGGGGGTTAACCTCTGTCACAGGTAAGTGTGAACACTTGGGTGTGAGACTGTCACCAGCAATCTTAGCCACATCAGTACTAAATGTACTTTCTTAATTCAGCACATCCCTATTTTGCTGCATTCACTTTCAATTCCTGCTGCCAGAGTTGCTGTGTATGCTTGGAGAAATGAATGGCTACTTGAAAGAAAACAAACAAAACCAAACCCTACCAAAAAATCCCAAACCTTAGCTAATTCTAACACTCTCAAATGCGTTGGATCCGAGATCCTCGAACCTGTCTCTGCGCTTTGTATGAGGACTTGATCTTTAGCCAGGTTGACCAGCCTGCCTGAAGCATGTTTCCAGCTGTTCAGCCAGAGGGACCTTCAAGGTGGAAGTTTAAAAGCCTCACCGAGTGTCCACATCTTTCATATTTCCAGCAGGCTCAGTCTCCTCTTTCTCATGACCCCAGGAAATACGGTAAACTGGGATGCAGTGGTAGCCGGTTTTATTTATGGAACTCCTGAAAACAATGCAGACTATTCCACAAAAACATGTAATTTAAACATTAACATGCCTACAACATGGCATTCTGCATTTTCATCAGCTTTGTGTCAACTATAAATGCAAGGCAAAAGAAACATCTATGTAAACAGTTTAGGAGCGGCTAATGAATTTTTAGGTTTGAATTTGGCCCATTAGGAAAGGTTACTCCAAATGATCCTGCATGTAGGGTCTCAGTGTCTGGCCTCTAGATTGCTCTTCAGAGTTCAAGTAGTTTCCCAAGTCTATAGCCCTTTTCCTGGTTGAACAGTTCCCCGTGTAAATGGCACGTGGAACTTGTGCTTTGAAGCCATGTAAATGTTCACTTCGACCAACCAACAGAACTTAACACCCAACACTAAGATCTCTTCTTTCTCCAAAATTAATAGGCCTGCTTAAGGAAATTCATGCAGAAACAGGTTTTTCTTTGTGGTACGATTGCTCTCTTTTTCTTTTAAGAGTGTCCAGACTTTGATCTAATTCCAGTTGGAGCCACTGAAATAATATCTCCCAGTTACCCTGGCGTTTACCCTGACATGCTGAACTGCACTTGGACAACTTATTCCACTTCAGGAGATAAGCTGAGGGCTGTACTTAAAGATTTTGTAACTGAGGATGCAAGGGATTGCATTTGGAATCATTTGAGTGTTTATGATGGGCCACATCTCTCTTCAAGGCTTCTGGGTAGGTTGAACTACGTGGTCATTTACTATCTTCCTTTTCTGATCCCTTTTATTGAATGAAGGTGACCAAATTCCCTTCAGTTGTGGGCTGTGGGAGGCAGGGAGGACAACAACACTGATTAGCGCCAGCAGGGCAGGGCCAAGTGGCAGCAGGCTTCCTGAGAGCCGTTGAGAGCAGCTCTTGTCACCCAGGGCTGCTTCAGTAGAAGTGGCCTGGACTCAGCAGCTCTTGACTTCCAGCATCATGGCTGTATCTGAGAGGATACTTCTATCAGTCCTTCTTTTAAAACTTTTTTTTCCTTATCCCTTTGTATCTTGGTACTTGTCTCACTCTGTGTCTGAAATAGTTTGAGCAGATGCTGCTGTGAGTACCAAAGCTGCCTTGTGCCATACAGACATCAGGATCTTTGGGTACAGAAATGTTCACTGGAGTGGCTTTGTGCCTTCCTCGTTCTCCCCGTCTCCCTCCTTTCTCCTCTCATGTACATAGATGTTTAGAGAACTGGTTATTGAAGTAATCTCCCTAAAGTATGAGAGATGCACTCATACAGAGCATGAGAATAACTTGGCCATTGCACTAGGCTTCACGTCTTCAGCCTGGGTAGGGAATGATATTGCATAGGCTGCTAGAGATGTACATCCTGAAAGACTTCAGAGAAATCCTGGCATCCACTAATACTTCTGAGTATCAAAACACCTGGATTAAAAAGTCTGTCCCTGGAAATAAATGTAGGGGCTGTGTCTCAAACTACCTGGCAATGACTACAACTGCAGTATTTTCTTCTCTCTTCCCCCTGTCCCACAAACTTATGTGGCCAGAAAATGTCTTTTAGCATGTTCTCCAGCAGCAACTTCCTGACCCTGTATTTCAAAACTGATGAATCTGTGGGACACAGAGGCTTCAAAATCCTTCTTGAAGAGTTGTATCAGCAGCCAACACAAAGTGAGCTGGACGGCAGCAGCCACTCTAAGTAAGGCTCTAGGTCTCTTCCTGCTTATGCCACAAAGCACTCCTGTTGTTAAAATAGTATTGAAGGTTATAAGCAGGGACATTCATAATGTTTATTTGCTGAATGTGCTTCCCCTAATGCTGTTGTCTGAGATCATGTCAAGATATTCTTCCGTGCTCTGATGTGTCCAGAACTGCAGCAAGTTAATTCAGCGCTCGCCCCAGGCACTTCATGCTAGGTGGTAGTCCTTATATCTCTGCAGTTCTCGCTGTCACCAAGCTAAATACAGAAAAGTCCCTGAGGAATGACTGTTTATTTAAACTAGTTTTTGGGTTGGCTTGGTTTTTGTTTAAAACAGATGCTTATTGGGAGGAACGATTGGTCTCAGCATGTAACTGACCTCTGATTAATTAATAACCGCTGTCTGGAACCTGACACTATAAACAGGAAGCAGAATGCCAAACAGTTGAATCCATCTGGGCTAACTTTTGCTCGAGAGCTTGGCTGCTCTTACTAGAGGGTTGTGCCTTTTCCTGGGGAACACAGAAGAGATAGAGGGAACCTATTATAAAAAGGTTAGTTCCCATGGTGTGATCCAGAGTGCCACCAAAAGAGGGGAAATAGGAGATGTGTTGTACCTCAGCGCTTAAAAATCTCAGTAGGTTTCTCCAAACCAGCTCTACCAATGACAAGCTTTTCATGGACTCATTTTCTGTTAAACCTTTTTTGCCCCCTAGACTCATCCTCTGTATTACCCGTTTCTGAGGAAAGTAAATGCTGTTCAATTCTAGTTTTGTTTCTTTCCTTTCTCATGCTAACACCTCTTGTGATCAGTGAAAGCTGGTGGTGGTGGAATACGCGTTATGCACTGTTTAATTTGCTGTTACTGGAGACGGTTGGGAACAATTTAGTGAACTAATTTTAGAAAATGGAGACTTACTGTAATGGAAACACTTCATAAATATCAGTTTTAACTAAAAAAAGGGGCCAGGAAATGCTTCTCACCTGCAGAATGTGACCTCCTGAAAAAGCTGTGGAGAGCTGCTTACTCAGGACACATTGCCAACCTGTACACATCTGGGACATCAACGTTCAAGTCCTTCCTCAACTGGTGTTAGTTGAGGTCTTTATTTTTTGGTACATCATGTATGGACAACTTCTGTTCTTTCGAAGGGAAAATTAGAGCAAAGTGTTCCTAACTCTCTCCAGTACAGATGCTTTAATACGGACCAGTGGGCTATCGTGGAACCTTTGGACACGGCTGTCCAGAACGAGTCTAGTGCTTGTTTGGTGTTGGAGCATAGTAGTTTACCCAGCTGTGACCAAAACAAACAAAAAAACAAAAACCAAAACCAAACAAAATATCCTCACTAACACTGAGGAAATAATTCCAGAGAAATGTGGATTTCCAGCAGTGGATCCATTCCCTCTGCTGGGGCCTGCAACAAGTAAAGAATCACTGGCGGACCCATGCAGGAAGCCCAGGATGGGTGACAGTGGCTGGTCAACCCTGGTGTCCTGGCCCTGGCTGGCCAGCCTGCAGTATGAGGGTCAACACTTCTGTGGAGGCTTTCTAATTGATGAAAAATGGGTCCTGACAGCTGCACTGCAACTTCAGGTGGGCAGTGTCCCTTCACCCCAGAGCACTGAGGTCTTGCTAGCCTTCAGACAGGACAATTTCTAAGCCATCTTGTCAGTCCTGGTAACACATAGAGCTTACTGTTTCCCACATGTCTACATACATCCAGAGCTGCCCTCCAGCAGCTTAAACCTTCCTGAGTAGCTTCCTTTGCTGCTAGCAATGGTGGCAGTAGAGATGGAGTATGGGCTTTGACGTGTACCTGGTAATTACTGTATGCATGCAGTCCTGGGAGAGCTTGTCCTCTGCCCCCCAAAAAACTGCTGATGACTGTAGTATGTCTCTGGTCCCCCATTATGTACTTACTGGCCTCAATTAGGCTGAGGTACCACATGCTTCTGTTGAAGCTTCATCTCCGTTTTATGTAGACACCTGTGATGGTGGCATAGGTCTCAAATATTTCATCAAACCAGTTATACAGCCCAGATCTGTAGCTTTGATGTAAGCTCCATCTGTGTTGGGGTCTGGTTCCTGAGAAGGTGAGCGACTGACTTGCCTCTGGACTCCCTATGTTAATTGTAAGAGCAGCAAACCCTTGGAGGCACAAGTCAAAGTTCTCTGTCAGCACAGCACAAAAAGCACTGGTACCTCTGCTGGGATTCCCAAAAGTGTCCCTGTGATGTAAGGTTAGAAGTCTTGAAGCATGAGTGTTGCTTGACAGCAAATGTTACAAGTGAACTTTGGACTCTTCCTGTTGTCTGAATTATGGGTTTTTTTAGACTGAAAAATGTATTTGTTTTCCTTCTTCTTTGCCCAGTGCTCAGACAGAACAGTTCTGGGGAAGAAAATACTTGTCACCACATGTGAAGGATGATAACCCCATGCTTGTGAAAGCCGTGCATGAACATTATGGCTTTGGTGGGTTTCCTTTCAGAAATGACCTGGCACTCCTGGAGCTGCAGAAATCCGTTGAGCCAGGTACTGCTTGGAGCCCATCATATTTGGCTGTGCTGGGGTTAATGATTAAGGACGACTCTGACATGGGCCACGGTGTCTAGTATGTGAATGGGGAGGGGGGTGGGAGGGCATTTGTGTATCTTACACACTAAGGCATGCTAAGAACAGTGAGCCTTTGGGGAGGCTTGCTTCCTATTATCCAGTTAAAATACAGCGTGAGGGTTAGGAATGCTGCTTCTGTTGTCAACAGGGTTTGAATCAGGCTCCTCCAAGCAGACTTGCCTGTGACTTTAAGGTATAAATGTAGGCTAGACATGAAAATGTAGGCTAGACATGATCTAGAGAATAGCAAAGATCACCTATTTTACCTGTCTTCCCAACCTGTCACAGCTGTACTATGACCGTTAAAGTTAATGAGCCAAAAATAAGCATGCATGTCCCAAGGGAGCTGTTCTTATTTTTTTTTTTCTCCATAAAGATTGGTATGCACAGCACTAATATGATATGCACCTCTGTGCTGTTAGCAAAGTAATGTCTGAGATAGCAGAGGCTGAAATTTAAAGAAAAAGCTTTTAAGTTGCCTCTACCCTTTGTCTAAACCACTGAATATTCTTGTTAGGGTAATATTTTGCTGGAGTATATAATTTAGAATTTATACAATAAAGTGCAAAACTTGGAAAGAACAGAGAGAAGTTACTCCTTCCAGTTTATCTGCAACTTGGGGCAGGACTTGGGGGAAGGAAAGGGAAAGAACTGAAGACAAATGTTAAGTAGTGGGAAAATGTGATTTAAATAGAGCCGGTGCACAAGAACAGAGCACGTGAATAAGGAGGCTATATAAGCATATGGATCTCGCCATGTCCTGTTAATAGTACCCACAAAAAAAAAAGTCACAGCCCTTCCAATAACTGCCTAACTATGTGCAGTGATGTTGGGAGGCTTCTGCACTCAAGGAGTGATGACCTGGGGCAAACTGGCCTGAGGAAAGTGTCCCCCCTGGATCCATGCCTCTTTGGAGGGTCTCCTCTCTCATCTTCTTAGAAACAGCTTTCAAAAGATGTTCACTTTGACTGTGCTGTGGCCTCAGACACTGGTATCAGGAGAAAGCCAGATTTGACTCATTAAAACAGCGCTCTCTGGCATCCAGCAAGTACAGCGAGGGAACATATACATTATTAAAGCTCTGTCTCATCTGTTTTGCAGTCTGGTTATGGGATATTTGGGAGGACGGGGAAATGAAGCAGCGTGTTAAGAGGCAAGAAAAGCAAGGGGCTGACAGAAGTAAGAGCAGGGAAAGCTGTACCTGATATCGATGGGAATTTGCTTTCCAACACAGGTGGTTCTGTGGCAACAACTTGCTCACCAGGCAGTGGGGAGGAAGCAAGCGCTGCCGTAAGATGCTTAACAGTGGGATGGGGAGAGATGGGAGCTGGCAGTAAGTACAAGTGACTCTGACGTGAAGGAGCATCTATGACCTATCGAGGGCAGTGACATCTCAGATTGGGGGTAGTGCCAGGAGAGACCTCCCCTCACCCCCCAAATGTTGCCTGCAGCGTGTGAAATGGTTTCCAGATAGGAGCCAGGCTGCCTCTTCTGTTGGAAAGCTGCCACATCTGGAAAGGCAAAGCCAAGGTGGAGGCTAAGTGAAGGGGAATGAACTCGAGGGAGATGAGATCACTCTTGTGGCATTTCAATGCCTGGGGCCTCTGGCCCGTGTCACCCCCACTGCCCAGCAGCATGGTCAGATACCTCCTAGTGCCTGTCTCCTTGGGACAGCTCGGTGGCTGGGGAGGAGAAACTCCTCCCCCTCATCTTCAAATTGAAGAGAGCTGTACCACCTCCTCATTCAAAATAGCCACAGGCCCCTCTGCCAGGAGACATGGCATAAGTGCGCCTGAACACAGCTGGCACAGAGCTTGTCTGCATCCCATCTGACCGGCCCTTAGCCAAAGTCTAGCACTGATAGCGGCAAGGAAGCACGCTACTAGCCAGCTGGAGGTTAATCTGAGAAAGCTGGCGTAGTGGTGACTGACTTGGGGATGCTGCCAGAAGGTTTCTGAGTGCTCATCTGTGCCCTGCAAGAAGCTTTCGTCCCTGGTGGCGTGCTGGCTTTGCTCCCTTTTAGGGGCTTGCCCCAACCCTTCTGGTCTTTTGGTGACTCCTGTGAGAGACAAGGGGAGGGGTATGGGGACTACAGGGCTTAATATATAGTTCATGCTTCCCACTGGTGACTGCCACCCTATTACTGCTCCTGGCTGCTGGGCTTGGCTCCCCCTGCCAGCTGCACACCTCCCAGCTTCAGAGGGCCCCGCTCCAAGTTGCACTGACTGCAAAGGCAAGGTGGCTCCATACAACTGTCTGGAGAGAGACTCCTTCTCCTGAAGCATACGAACTACTGTTTTGTGTAATAGTGGATAACATGTGCAAAGGGAAGTAATCCCCAGGCTCAGGTCTGCCCCCAAAAGTGCTTTGAATGGCTACCAGGAGCAGTTACAGGGCCATGACTCCTACCTCTGCAGCCTCCCTGACTGTTGCATTTCCCAGAGGAAGAACTGGCTGCCAGGTTCCAACAAGGAGAGATCTCTCTCCTCTCCCACAAGGGCTGTGCGAACTACTGGGGACAAAAGATTGAAGAGAGCAACATCTGTGGGGTCAGCTTTTTGCATGGTATGTAACCAGCGGGGTGGGAATGCTGCGCTGCATGCAACCAGGACTCAAAGCCATGCCCTCCCCTACCTTCCTGGATGTGAATGCTTTTGACACTGCTGACAGGTGATAGATAATTCCTTGCTTTCTCCTTCTCTCCCCTTCCTCTCTTCCTTCTTTCAGGGACATGCTGGGTGGCTGATGATCTGTGTGATTGATGGGCATTATAAGCTGGTTGGTATTGCACAGTGACAAGTGCCATCCAGAGTCACTAACAGTCTACA
Organism: Nipponia nippon; assembly: GCF_047370975.1. NCBI lineage: Eukaryota > Metazoa > Chordata > Aves > Pelecaniformes > Threskiornithidae > Nipponia > Nipponia nippon. The sequence continues at coordinate 67,564,320 of NW_028262347.1, forward strand.
TCAGGGTTGCTGCCTACAGACACTGGATTGCATCAGTCACAAACCAAAACGTTTGATTAACATGAACAGGAGCTTTTCAGGTTTTTGTGTATTTTTCCTCAATAAAGAGGTACTAATGTATACTGGGTCTGTCATTCAGGTCAGCTTACTGCAAGCCCAACCTCTTTGGAAGTTCAAACTTGAGCACTTGGTTTCAGAAATCCTCTTTTTACTGCAGCAAAGCTTGTGGTGCTGTAGTGCTGATATAAATTCCATTCCTGAAAGGTGCCTAGGAAATACTATCCTTCAGTGTTTGGGTGCATGTTTAGTGTCAAGTCCTTTACGCAGCTGGTACTCATCCATCAAAATAAAATTGTATGCCCTGTTCATCTCGGATAACCTGATTTACCAGAGGGAAGTAGGTGCTGCTGCAGCAGCATGGGTAGCTAAGATAGACTGCTTCAGCTGCAGTGTTACTTTGCAGAAAAGGAAGCCATCTGGAATTTGGTGTGATGGCTCATCCATCGTCAATATACCTTCAGGTTTCAGAGAGATTTATCTATGCCAAGCTCTTAGCCTTGTCTCTCATATTAGAAGGGCCATACTGACACAATTCCAGTTGCCAGAAGCTTGGGGTTTTTTTGTTTGAAAGGGAAGGGTTTAAATATAGTTTCTTGGGGGAGGGAAAGGTGGTGTCTGACTTATCTAAATCTTCTTCTGAGCTGGTAGCTGAAATTTAGACTTGGAAGTGAAGTGTATTTGTGAAGAAGGAATCACAGAATCATAGAATACCAGGTTGGGAGGGACCTCAAGGATCATCTGGTCCAACCTTTCTTGGCAAAAGCATGGTCTTGACAAGATGGCTCAGCACCCTGTCCAGCCAAATCTTAAAAGTGTCCAATGTTGGGGAATCCACCACTTCCCCGGGGAGATTATTCCAATGGCTGATTGTTCTCATTGTGAAAAATTTTCCTCTTGTGTCCAATTGGAATCTCCCCAGGAGTAACTTGTACCCATCACCCCTCATCTTTTCCATGTGACCCCTTGTAAGAAGGGAGTCTCCATCTTCTTTGTAGCCACCCTTTAAATACTGGAATATGGTGACAAGGTCTACCCTAAGTCTTCTTTTCTCAAGGCTGAACAAGCCCAGTTCTCTCAGCCTATCCTCATATGGCAGGCTTCCCAGTCCTTTCATCATCTTTGTGGCCCTTCTCTGGACCCTCTCCAGCCTGTCCACATCTTTTTTGTATAGCGGAGACCAAAACTGAACACAGCATTCCAGGTGTGGCTTGGAAGGGTTTTAATGCTCAGCCCTATCAGCGTGTATCAGTGAATTACAAGCCAGGAAACCTCTGCCTCCATCCATCTTCTCTGGTTTCAGCACTATTGTGCACTATGTATGGATCTGTCCTTTAAACAGAAGATAACGGGTTCTTTTCCATCTCTGTGCTGTATATAACAGTCCACTTAAATACGGAAATAAACACAGGAGTGTTTGCGATGAGCTAACTTCATGGCTGTTGTCTAGCTAAGTGAACCTGGCAGCCAAAATGGCTGAAGAACTACAGCCTACTCTTATACCAGGTCATTCAGGTACAATAGTTTAATAAATCAAAAGTTACGCATGTGATCTTTTGACTTACCAAATACTAGTCTCTCTGTTGCTTAAAAGAAACCCTTCTCTTTCCTATCCCTATCCCATGCTGCTTTTGGAAAGAAAACCTCATATTCTAGTACAATTCAGAAAACACCAGTCAATCTTTACAAAAATAATAGTTCCCCTGAACTAGCAGAGCTGTAAATTGCAGTATTTTGTCAGGCTGCTGTTGCTGATGACTGACTTGTCATGTTATAACTAACTTTAAAAAACTGCTCTGCCATCATGACAGTAAATGTGTTGTGGGTTTTGGCTCAAAGATGTGATTTCCCCAATGTGTTTTCAGCTGTGCAAATAAAGCAGCTTAGGGTTTGTAATTCAGTGCTGTATCAGAGACCAGGGAGGCTTCCTATTGTGAAAATGTGTGTGGCATTAGGTGAATAACACTTACTGAAACCTTCGAAGACATGGGGGTAGGATGGGTCACCATGCCTGATCTTGGTGGCGGGGAGCTAGGGAGAAGGAAACCTGTTCCCAGGATTCCTGACATGCCAGTAACCACTTCTTGCACCTGGAAAGAGGACGTGCTGCCCAGCAAAGTGAGAGCCTCATCCCAGGCATGGTCCTGCCCATGCCTTTGGAGACTGGCAGAGCTGCAGGGTGAAACCAGCCCTGGGGCATGCTTGTGGTGTCAACAGAAACCCCTGGTCTGCCACAGGGGCTTTTATACCTTAAATTTCACTGGGAGAAGAGTGTTGGAAAGCTTCCGGTAAGGCTGAAGAGAAGCAATTAATATTCACCTGAACATTTTTTCTTTACTGACCTAGAAATGGGCAGCCAAGTACTAAGGGGCATAACTACTGACCCAGTAAGGAAAGTGTCACCACATAAAATAATTTGGACTTCCAGTGCAGAGCTAGAAATGAAATGAACATGTAGGGTATCTGCTGTTTATGTCATCCCTCAAGATCTGCTGCACGCTCTCCTTTTGGACCATCTGTTTGACGCAGAGATATTCGGTAAGAGAAGAGAGAGCCCTGGTCCAGGGTGAGGTGCAGCACTTTCTACAGAGGAGTTTTCTTTCTGCACCTTTTTACAAGCAAGTCTGGCTCTTATAAATATACTCACCGAGGGAAAGGGAACAGCAGAACCAAGAATTATTTGCACCTGTTAAAGGAAGAGGCACTGAGATACCAAAGAAGGAGACATAGATGGTGGGGGAAAGTAGAGTTGCATCATTAAAGCGTGGCAAGTAATTCCCAAAAGTGTGAACCCTAATGAGCTCTTTCCTCTAGTTCTAGACTTGTTTGAAGCAAGAGCAGATCATAAATTAATCTACACAGCATTGCTTTTTGGGGGAATAGCTCTGCTCTCCAAGACAGCGGCTTTACCACGCTGCAAATGTTATTCCCGATTCATCCCTTCAGAAATATGTTGTGCACAAATCCCACAGCACTGATGCTTTTCCACTTAAAGAGGACAAGACAAGTGTATATTGCACCAGTTATAACTCTTCTGGGCCATTTGACTGTATTGCCAACACAGGAGTTCAAAATCAGGAGGAAGTTCTCCTGACCGCCAACTCCTCCATCAGCCCAAGCTGCAGTTCAAGCTAAGCTGGCTTTCTCCTTCTGTGGGCTCTGGGCTTTCTGTACCGAGGTCTGGAGGGAGAGGGCGGGCTCCTGCCTGGCACTAGCTGGATGTGCTTGAATGCTGTGTGTGAGTTTTTTATGGCACAAGGAATGGGACTATGAAATCCTAAATAGGCCTCTCATTAAAATTTTTCAAGTAGCTGGTAACACAGCATGTCCTGATGCTTCTAGAAATGTCCTTCCATTAGCAGTTACTGCACAAAGCTGATTGTCCTATCAAAGAGGCATGTTCTGCTTAATTGCAATGGAGATGTTATCCTGGTTCACTGTTCTCAGTGGATTTTTTTTTCTCTTTGCTTAAAAGTAGTTTAGCAAGAAACCACAAGCTGCTGATTGTACAAACAATTATTTTTTTTAATTTTAGCAAGTTCTGTTTTAAGATGAGTGGCGATGTTTTGTTTGGGTTTTTTTAAGAAAAAAATGCAAACAAAAAAAAAGTTTTGATTACTCTTTTCCCAGAATAGCTCATGCTTAATGTTGAGGCTCAGATTTCTACCTTTTAATGCTCTAAGTAGCCTGTCATATTTGTATATGGGCTGAAAGGCCTCCAAGAAGAATCTGTAACATTTGATACAACTAAAACTTATAAACTAAAAAGCAGATCAGTATATCCTTGAAGCAAAATAGCCTGAACTGTCTGGAAGCTGCGTTTTAGCATCTACATTTCTTTGCAAGAGCCAGTTCTTTGTGTGTATGTTTTCTTTGGATACAGAATGAATGCACACACACACAAATAAGGATCAGTTGCTATTTTTCTTCTCAAGATACATACAGGATTTGATCTATGCTTGCTGTACTCTCTGGTCTCCCTTCATTTAGTGGCACCATTTATATAAATTGCTGCTTTTCTGATTAAAGTGCATGAGTACAAGCTGAAAGTTTGACACAAGACAGCCAACGCTTTTTAATTGCCTTTAGCTCAACTCTAGCTGTGGCACATCTCTTTGAATGCAGGTGACTTGTGAGAAAGTCTGGGAGAGAAATGATGTACTTTTTATTTATGCTTTTTCTCTGGCAAAATTGCTCTGTGAATTTTTATCGCCTAATAGTTTCTCTGACACCTTTTAAAATTGTTTAGCTCTTCACCAAGAGACTATTTTATATGAGACTTGGGCCAGTAAACCATTTCTGTGATCTGGGAAGTGCTGTCCTTCCTTTGCAGAGCAATCGATTTTGAAATTAGCTGGGCCTGCCTGCTCAAGGAGAACTCACAGTTGCTTGGCTGCTAGTCCTAAATGGACCTATTAAATGCCATATTTCTGTTAAAAAAGTAGCAAAAATCTATTGCTGACTAGCAGGTCCTGAAATTCATGCATATCAAGGGTAGCATAAAGAGTTTCAGTGTGTGATTTTTGAGAGAATAGTGGTCTCTGGCTTAGTAAATACTAACTTCTATCCAGTGACAGAAAAAGGTGATTATATAAGGTGGAAATCAGCTGGGGCTTCAGCAGAGCTGGGAGGAACTGGCTTCTCTTCTGCTCAAAATGCCTTTTAAAATTGACAGCACTTAGTGATACGGTTGTTAATTGACTTGCCCTGTAACTAAGCTATGTCCAGCCTTGTCCTTCTCCCATGTGGTTCCAAAGCACAGTCTGAAGCTCCAGGTCCTTTCTCTCCCTTTTCTAAGGTATCTCGTAGAAATGCTATCACCCTCTATCACCCCCATTGATGTACAAGGGAGGTCTGGTCTATGGCAGTTTAGATGGCACATGGCTGCTGCCTCTGACCAGCAAGGTGGAGTTGTACTAGATTTAAGCACTTCGAATTTGTTTCTGGAAATTAGCGTGTTATGGGTAGGTGTCTGCTCGCTACGGCAAATTGTAATGGCAGGCTCCTGGCAGGCGACGTGCTGCTTTCCACTGTTTTCATATAAATGTTTCCAGCGTGAACCCTAAACTATATTTAATAACTTGCATTTGTATATGAAATTTAGTACTTAGAGGGGGACAGGAGACCTGGGACACCACAAGGTATGGTGAATAATCCCAAAGAAGAGGCATGAGGAGTGTGTGCCGTAGGCAGAGAGTGGGGACTCATATGTGTAGGCATGACAGCAGGAGCACACCATACTCTAAAATCATTATAGTCTCCATGTTTAGACTTGCAAGAGAGCAGGTTCCAGAAGGGGAGGGCACAGATGTTTTATTTGGGAGTGAGAGCTCTTTAGCCCTAGCAGTAAGTTGGAGACTAGAACTAGGTCCTGAAGACTTGCAGTTGGTCATCAGTGAAGTCCGTCAACGATAGGCATCCCAGGGTCCCTAACCACTGCTGTTTCCTACCGTTCTTGCCCTGACCATGGAGAGGAATCCTAGTTAACGGCAACTGCAGATCATGTTCAAACTGGGTTTCAGATCTTCGTGATACAGAGCTACCCTAAATGCTAATGTCAGCGCTCGGCCCCAGTCCTTACAAAGAACTACATTTCTGCTGTCCTGTGTCCCGGGGAGACATTACCCATCATACGTGAAGGTACCACTGACAGACACTGTTTCCTGAGGAACTGGAAGCATTCAGGAAACTGGTGCTGGGGCCGTTCCTTTATTGTTGGTCTGCTGTTGGTATTGCATGGGTTGGAAAAGGAGCTTACGCTGCTGTGAGCGCAGCACTGCTTGGGATATCTGGTAATGAAACCAGTTGGGCGGGAGCTATTCCCACTTTCTGATCAGGAAATGAAAACACTTCAATAGGGGCAATTTGAGTTGAATTCCTTAGTACTTGTCCTTCTCCTCTCCTAGCAGTTTCTCAGGAAATACAGTTCCTGTGAAAAGCCAGAGGAGCACCTTGCTCTACCACTCCCTTCTCTAGCTCAGCTGGAATTCAGTACATTTTTTCCACCAAAGTAAAAGCACTAAACTTAGTAAAAGCATCTGCCATAGCCTGCTCCTCCCTTATAGCTCCCTGGGAGATCTGCTGAGAGGCGACCTGGCTGGAAATACCAGCATGGTCCAGTACCAGTTAGGAGCCTGGGGACTGCTGGGTGCCTTGTAGAGCTATCGGAGCCTTTCAGAGTGGTGGGGCAGAAGAAAGGATGCACCCACCTGGCTTACAAGAGGCAAAGCAGAGCTGACTTTTTAAAAGATGCAACAAACTCAATTATACCAGGTATTTCTCAGAGTAGAAAACCATTATTTAGTTGCTCGAGGGTTTTTCTTGCCTCTGTTTTTATTAAGCTCATTTTTCTTTATTCCTGACCTGTGACAGCTGAAACAGACTTCTTGGGAGAGAGAAGATGAGTGTGTATGTGCACATGGCAAGGAGCTGGGGAATAGCTGTCAGGCCAGCTTGTTGTGTGAAGGATGCTATACAGTTTGGGTTCAGCATGGACCACCCTTGTTCTGTGGTTCCCACACGAGGCTGGGAGTCCAAGCAGGTCCCCACACTTTTTTTTCCCCTTGGCTCTTCCATCCTGCTTGACCAAAGGCAAGTGAGCTGCAGGTTTCCTTAAAGCTGAGATTTTTATTTCACTGAGTTAAAAGTAATAGTGAGAGACTCCTTACAGGTGGACGCCACGTTGCTAACGTACATGGCAGGCTGCACACTGCAATGTGCCTGTACCTCTGGGGTACAGAGGGAAACCCTGCCAGTTCTTGCTGCCCTCTACCTGCTCTTGCTGCTCTGTTTCCAGCTGATGACATCTGCTCCTCGCTTCTAGGTGCTGCTGGGCGTTGGGAGAATCTGTGAGGCACAGGAAGGAAAATGTGTCTTTATGGTAGGCGGCATGGCGTGCTGTAAGCTTTAGAGCAGCTTCACTCCCAAATAGTGCCAGGTGAAAACGTGCTTGTCATTGCGATGGTGTGCAGACTTCAGTCTTCCGGCTGGATTTGGGCAGTCACAGATGCTCGGCGCATTGGGTCACAGTCCTAATTTTGAAAATGCCCGCACTTAATTGCACACTTAACTAAGAAATGCTCCAGCTCAGGTCAGTCATGTTTATCTTCGGGCTTCCTGTGGATGTTTTCTCACTTTCCTCCTCTGCTGCCACCACGTGGACATGTCTCTGTTCATTTACGGTTTGTAGTAATCTTTGAGAAGAATATGCTCCATCCTTGATTGTATTGCAGTTTTTAACCGTGCACAATGTGTTTCTTCATTTGCCATCAAATTCAGCTGGGAGGAATTTGACACATTAAAATAACAAAACAAGGAGAGAGAATCTCCATCATGTTTTTCTTTCCCATTTTTCTATTGAAAGACTTCCTAAGGACGTGCATTTTTCACACTCTAGAAAAGGTTATGTATCATAACGGAGTATGCATAGCAAGTTGTAAATCTCAGACAGAACTTTCACAGACATCTCAAGCAAGAGCCAGGCTCAAGCCTGATCAAAATTTTTCCAAAGGGCTGTTTATGAGGCCATTATATGCAAAAAAATCTGTGTCACTGAGGGTTGATTGACTGGCTTTTACATGCCATACATTCAGCTCTGAAAATTGCACTTGGGACTCGACACCATTTATGCACTCCTGGAAATACTATTTTGAGAGCAGAACTCTATTAAAACTGCCAACATGGAGTTCTGGAGAAGAAGAGGGACTAATGAAGATGTCTGGTGCAGCTCATACAGTTTAATGACAGGACAGCATTGGTGCAGGAGTGCAACCTGGATCCTGTTCACCTTGGGGCTTACTCAAGCCAGAGCCAAGTGAATAACTGTATTTGAAATTGGATACAGACAAGGGTGATCTAATTTTAGGTCAAACTATAACTTATTTTCCTATATTTTTCCATTAATTCTGCTGATTTCCTTCAGCATTAAATTAATCACTTATAATCTACTGCTATATAAAAAAGCAGAACATAAATGCAACTGTGTTAGAAGCCGTGGCATTAAGCTGGGGCAAGCCCTGCAACCTTAGCTTTTGTGAGGTTAACTTGTTTCACATGAGCAAAACACTTAGCAAGTCCTTACTTTGCCTAGTGACAGGGTATCAGAAGGGAAAAGTATTCTTTCCCTCAGCAATGAAACGTTGAAAGCAATAGGTAGGCTGGGCTGATCTTCTCCCCTGTCCCCTTTCAGTCCAGGCTGCAGTTCAGGGGTAGCTGCTGGAAGTAAACACCTCAGACTGCCTTCTCCTCACTTTGTATCGGAGAACATCCTTGTGAACGGCTGGAGGGGTCTCATTTGATCACTTTACAGCCCTGCTAGGGGAATGAGACACAGACTTTAATGCATCAAACGCAGTTCTAGGTGTATGGAAACCTGTGCTGAGTCCAGTTGTCCACAACGATATGTCAACTGTCAGGACAGATCACAGCTGAATTCAGTCCTTGATATTAGCCACATAGCAAGCTGTTCAGTGTGGTTACAGAATCTAAAAGAATAACTAAATTTCATGTGGTTTTATCCATTACAATAGCTCTGACAGAGCAAGTTTGGCCCTGGGGCTGTGAAGTCCTGGTGCCAATATGAAAGAGAATTGCTATTCAGCCTCAGAGAATCAAGAACGACTCTTTCCATTTTCTCTCTTTTTCCTCCCTCTACTGGCCAACAGAATAAAATCATAAAGCATTCAGAGTTTTCTTTTGGTCTTCAGAGACATCCTAATCTAGAATTCAGCAAAACTTCCAGCTCTGATTCAGCTTGAAGGTAGAATTAAGATGAGCAAAAATAGGTGCATCGAAGATCTACCTGAGGTTTCCTTGCTGTTCTGGGGCTAACCTTGGTTTCAGCCCTGGGCTAGCATCTGTCACAGGAATGCTTTAAAAAGGCCGATGTCTACCAGTGCCTTAGACAGAAAATGCCACAGCTCCTCTGGGCAGCCTGTTCCAGTGTCTGACCACTCTCACGGTAAAAAAACTTTTTGTTATCTTTAATTGGAATTTTCTATATTTCAGTTTGTGCCCATTGCTTCTCATCCTTCCAGTGGGCACCACTGAGAAGTACCTGGCTCTGTCTTCTTTAGTCCCTCCTGTCAGGTGTTTATACACGCGGATAAGATCCCACTGAGCCTTCTCTTCTCCAGGTTGTACTGGTGCGCCGGGTTGTTCCTCCCCAGGTGCAGGACTTTGCGCTTCCCCTTGTTGAACTTCACAAGGTTCCTGTCAGCCCATTTCTCCAGCCTGTTGAGGTCCCTCTGGATGGCAGCATGATCCTCTAGCTTATCAACCCCTTCTCTCAATTCTGGATCATCAAGGGGGTGCACTCTGCCTCCTTGTCCAGGTCATTAATGAAGATGTCAAAAAGTATTGGTCCCACTATCAGCCCCTGGGGTCTGCTGCTAGGGACTGGCCTCCAGCTGAAGGGGAAAAAGAAAAAACATATCTCTTTTAGAAGCTGTGTCTTGTCCCATGTAGTGCACCGATCAAGGATAAGAAAATGAGTTTGCTGTTGGTGTCCATACACGCGATGAGGTGCATTTATGGAGCTGCACAACAGGTATGGAGCCTGCTGAGTGACAAACAGCCCCATTGCTTCCCATTTGAGAGGAAAACCTGGCCAAAGGATAAAGCTTCTAACCCAGTTGGTGTGGGAGATCCTGATGAACTCTTTCACCAGCTGTTTTCCTCAGATCTTGAGATTTCACTATGCAATGCATTGATAACATTGCTTGGAAACACACCACAGCCTTTACTAGATATGTCCACCTCTGCAAGCTGTATCATACCCCTTCCCTTGATTAAACATTTTTTGGACTAGAAGAGTCACTGTTCATGGGAATACAACCTGCATCATTCTGTTCCTTCTAGAAGCTCTTGAGGCTGCTAGCAGGAAACCTTGCAAATATCCAGTACTGATGTTAAATGCTTTTACACCCCAGACTTTGCCTTCTATGTTGCCTACTGGTTTATATTTTCTGAAAAGCGATCTCTGAGTATAAAATGAGATGATGTAGCAACAAACACTTTTTAAAGTCTGCTCCTGATGAAAAAAAGCCTGTCCACCTGCATTAAGAGAAATATGACCCTTTTAAAGCAGCTCACCCTCCCGACAGAAGAAAGCTATATTCTGTTCTGCCTTAGACAATTTAGTATCAGCCATTTCAAAAACAGCCTTCAGCATCTTAAAAGAAAACACACTTTTGACAAGGCTGCTAAAAAAAAAGACCCTCATAAAAAGCATGAATAATAAAAGGTATTCTCTTAAAACAGTTGGTGAAATAATGGGAGGTATACTGGACTAAAGCTAAATTTTGCTATCTTTTTGATTACTGGCACCTCAATGCATTGGTTTTTCTCTCTTTCCTGGTCTGTATGGGAGTTGTTTGGAACAGATCTGCTTTAGATTTGGTACACTTTTTATACTGACAGTGAGAAAAGCCATCTTTAACCATCTCTTTCACCCTCAGGAGAGCTCTTCATCTTTCTTTCCAGCTTTTTCTAAGTTTTTCATCTACGGCAGACTAGATGTTTCACAGCATGAAGTATCCTGTGTATTGCGGTAAGATACATTTCTTATAAGGCTTCTTGAAATCCTCCGTATAGCAGGTTCACCCCCTTATTGAAAACAGTTTTGAAGATGTTAACCTACAACACCTTTGGCAATGTTTTATATGGCCATTTTAATATAGCACTTAGTAGTCTCTACCTCTCCTTCTCCCCAGACTGCAGTTTTTCAAAGGACAATAGCCCTGCCTCCGTAGATCACAGAGAATCCCATATGCTAAGGAGGAATATCCCATCCAGTCTACACAGTTGTTTAGGATTGACATAATTTTTACCATCACAATACTTGTTGGTCTGAGTTATTTTTTTATTTCTGCAGAGGTTTGTGGCGGGACAGTTCAATCATCACCTTGCCAAAATAAAAGTCAGATATCTCAGTTCTAATCTGAAATTATTGCAGTGAAGTGGTGCCAGTAGGATGTCTACTCACAGGAATATAATGTGGGTAATGTGGGTAGTCATAAGCAGTAGTAACAAATTTGTTGGCTTTTTTGTCCTGGATAAGTATGAAATGCAACAGCAATGCAGATGGCCCCTCAAACACTGGTAATCTGCAGTGCCTAATACGGCTGCAAAAAATTGAATCCTTTGGAAACATCTGCAGAAAAAGGCATACAAAGGATTTTGCAGTGCGGTGGTGTCCATTGGATGACACGTGATGAAAAATGCCCAAGTGCTATCCAAAGCTTTCAGGTTAGTTTCTCGCCAAGCACATCATCCATCAGATGATGAGCTCAGAAGTTATGGACTGCCATGTTAAATGTTGGAGAAGTAATCCCTGGAGGACTAAACAAAAGCCATGACTATTTCTTACCCGTATAAGAGATTTTGAAAAACTGTGTTTTCTAGTCATAGGGCTGGTGTGTTTCCATTACGCTTGCTTCCCAAGAGATCCAAGGGTGTAACTAACTGTACTGGAAAAGTAGATTTGGCGTTTTGTTGGAATACCCAGGTGCTGACTTTGCTGGAAAGAGTGATGGAAACCTCCCTGTTACATGTTCGCTCTGGAAAGCATCGCATCCGAGTATTGCAGACTTGGGAAATGCCCTCCCACGTGCGGGATTTAGGAAGTCGTTCCAAACAACTCAGCAATAATCACTTCCTTCTCCTTTTTCTGTTTCTAGAGGTACAACTCTTTCAATCAGCAAACATCATGCGGTTTGGCAGGAGTGCTTTGTACTTCTTCAGGGTAAAAATAGCCAAGAATCACCCCACCTTTGTAGCCTTGTGTTTGATAAGTGATTCTCTGACAGGTTCATGCTTTCAGTCGCTGTGAAAATGTCATCAGTGAACAACCGTCCATAAACTTACTTGATGGTTCCTTTGGATTTAGATGCTTTCAGACAGTCCCTTTTCTTAAAAAGAGAGAGCACCTCTTTTTTAAAACAAACAAACAAACAAACAAACAAAAACCCCAGCAACTTCCCATAACAGTTTCCCAAGCCTTCCGGGAGTACGAGGTAGTCGCACCCTCAAGGCTGCTGTGTGCATTTCTGTGAGAGCTGCAGTTAGCCATGCTACGTAAACACTGCTAACACATCCGTGGGGCAAGAAGTATTGTAGGTTGTAAAATACCTCTGCAGCCTAGATTTTAAAGTGCTGTTAAATTGCTTTACAGCATCAGCTTTGACTTCATTATTGGTAGCAAAGTGGTGAATGAGGTGTTTGAGCATTTTGTTTGAAGACTTCTTTACAATTTTTTTAATCCTAATGGAACCATCATTCTGAGACATGCAAAAAAGGGGCCTGCCTAAGTAGTGGCAACTCAGTCTTCCACCTCCTCATTTAGGTGAAGAGCTCGGCTTAGGCATATTTAGACAGAGCTGCTACCGCTGCTGTGATGGTCTGAGAACTGACCAGCCCAGCCTGCTGTTGTGCATCCGCATCTGAAACAGTAATTCTGTTTCTCTTTTATTAGTGCCATCTAGGGACAAAGCTGCGAGAGCCCTGCTCCTGCCTGTCATTTTTCAAGACCTTAGTTTGTTTTGGTTTCTTGGAAAAGAGCGCTTGCCCTTCCGGCAATATCAGGTTTGTAATACATTTTCTTTAGCAGTGACACGTTTAACCTTTCTCAGAACCATTGCTATTATAAATATATGGTGCTTTTCAAAGATACAGTAAAAATCACACTATAAAATGTGATTTATTAACCATGTGTGGAGGCCCAATATTTTACAATAGTATTTTACTCTCTAGTTATCCAGAACTCTTCTCATCTGGGCAAGAACAGCACTGGGCTGCATATGATGCACTTTGGGGCATGAGGGTCCACACTTGGCTCTCGGCAACTCAGAGGCCAAAAATCTGCACAGGAATGGAAATCTAGGTCCTCCTAAGAAAGCAAGAGCTGAGGACTTTTGAAGATTGTTATCTTTAAGGTACAAAAGAAGAGAGCCAGGTGCTGGACGGAGTCTGTGTAACCCAGCTCTGGTAGGGGGGGATGTTAATGGGGACACGTGTGGCCTGCGAACAGGATGGAGTGGCTTGGTTGTGCAGCAGGTACTGTGTGCGCATCTGGAGGGCTGCGTGGCTTTGCTGGGAAACAGTGTGATGTCCCAGGTAAAACATGGAACTGGGCACTGGGAATCCTGCACGGTCCACCAGACCCTGCCTAAATGAGAATTTCTCAGAGAGAAGGAAGCGCATTCATAGAATCATAGAATCCTTAAGGTTGGAAAAGACCCTTAAGATCATCGAGTCCAACCGTTAACCTAGCACTGCCAAGCCCACCACTAAACCATGTCCTCAAGCACCACGTCTACCCATCTTCTAAATACCTCCAGGGTTGGAGACTCAACCACTTCCCTGGGCAGCCTGTGCCAGTGCCTGAATGCAGAGCGGGTTTAAGTCTGGTTTCCAAAGGAAACAAAGCTTGTCCAAGCACGGCATTTTTGTCTCTCCATGTTTGCTGTCACTTTACCAGCTATTCCCTCATCATTTGTTTACCAATTTAACCAGATTGGGGGAGGGTGGTACAGAGGCTATGCAGTCGCTGCAGTTTTTGGCGGCTGGGTCACTGGGTGACGTAATGATAGTACTTCTGATAGATCCAAATGAGTGCCACCACTGAGGAAAAGGCTTACATTTTGCTACTAGTCATTATCCACTGACACAGTAGCCGTACAGCCCAGCTCAGACCACCCCCAGCAGATGTGGCTTCTAGCTCAGCAAGGAAGGAAAGGCTAGAAGAACAGCAGGAAAGAGGAGGGAGTGAAGGGTGCTGTGAGGGATGTTAGGAGGTATGAAGGGGTTAGAAGGAAGAGAAAGGAATGGGAATTATGTGACTGAATGGGAAACGTAGCTTAATTAGTTGTGCTCTCACAGAGGTGCTTGCTGTTTTCGTCGGTGGCCTTTGGGGTGCCGTTTCAGCTGACAGAAGTTGCTATGTTTCCGGAAGAAAGGAAGAGGACAAAATAATTTAGATTTCTTTTCCATTTGTCCTGATCCACATTCTGGCATCTGCAAATCTAGGTTTTGCTTTAGGCTGCTTTTCCTGACCTCATTTTCCTTTTATGAAGGTCTGCAGAGTAACAGAGACCCTTCACTTGCTGTCAGCCATTTCCAGGGAACTTTCCTCCCGCTTCCTTGCTCTGAAATGTCACTATGTCCATTTTTTGGTATCTGTGCTACCTCTTGTCATTGTCCACCAGGCTTTTTTTGTGTGTTTGTTTCTTTTTTCTGTCTCTCTTCTCCTTTTCTATATTCTGTTGTTCCTTCATTTCACATTTGCCTTTTTTCTGCCTCTTGTCTTCCTGTCATCTGCCACTTCCATTTTGAAATGCCTCTTTTCCCCTACCAACTAGAAGGGCAGGTCCAACTAGATCAGGCTGCCAAACTGGCTTTTGAATTTCTCTAAGGATGGAGAGTCTCCAATATCTCTGGGCAACCTGTTCCAGTACCTGACCCCATGGTGGTATTTTTCTTCCTTACATCTAAGCAGCACTTCCCGTGTCACAGCTTTGTCCATTGCCTCTCATCCTGTCACTGTGCACATCCAAGAAGTGTCTGGATCTGGCTTCTCTATATCCTCCAACCAGGTAGTTGCAGCCAGCACTGAAGTCACCCCTGAGCCTTCTTTTCTCCAGGCTGCGCAGACACAGCTCGCTCAGCCTCTCCTCGTGCCACGGGTGCTCCAGCCCCATCACCATCTTGGTAGCCCTGCATTGGACTTGCTAGGTATGGCGATGTTTTTCTTGCAATGGGGAAACCAAAATTGGACACAGTACCCAGATGTGGCCTCAGAGGTATTATATAGAGGGGAAGGATCCCGCCTGCTGGCAAGGCTCTTCCTAACGCAGCCCAAGTTCTGTTGGCTGCCTTTGCTGCAAGGACGCACTGCTGGCTCATGGTTAGCTTGCCCACCAGGAGCCCCAGGGCCTTTTCTGCAGAGCTGCTTCCCAGCCAGTTGGCCCCAGGCTGTCCTGGTGCACAAGGTTACCCCATCCAGGTGCAGGACCTGCAATTTGCTTTTGTTGAACTTCATGTGGTTCTTGATGGCCCATTTCTCCAGCCTGTGCAGGTCCCTCTGAATGGCAGCCCTGTCCTCCTGCAGGGACTGTGCTACCACTAGTAACTGATCAGCAGCTCAATTTTGGACCAGGTATCTTACTCCTTTGAGCACAGTGGCCCAGATGATTTTCCTTTCAACTTACAGCCTGATTATTGAGGCCGTCTCTCATCAGTTTTGCTGCAAGGCTGCTACAGCAGAGCATGTTGAAAGCTTTACTACAGTCAAGGAAACAGCATCAACCACACTCTACATCCACAGAAGCCAGTCACTGCATCATAGGCAGCAATCATAGACATGGTCAGGCTTTGGTAAGTCCATGATGGCGGTTTCTAATCACCTTTTTATTCATGTGCTGGGTTTTGCTTCGCAGCCTTCCCAGGGATGGAGTTTGGCTGACTGAGCTGTCTGTCTCTGGATCATCCTTCCTGCCCTTCCTGAAGATGAGTGTGATACTTGTCTTTTTCCTGTCACCAGGAACCTCCCTGATCTCCAAGACATTCAATGGCGATGGAGTGGCCTTATAAAGATATTGGCCACCTCCCTCCTCACCCTGGGAAGCTGAACTTCCTTTTCTCCTCTTTTACCCATTTGCTGCCTCCATTTTTTTTGTTTTCCTATTTAAAATACCTTTATATTTTTTCCCATTTTTTTCCTCTTGCATCTACACATTTTCTGTCTCTAATTTCCCATATTCTCTTTGTTTTTGTTGTTGTTGTTGTTTGCTATTTTCTTTGTCCTTTCCTAAGGTGTAAGATGATATCCAGCCATTCAAAAAAGAACTCCCACAGAGAATTCAGTTTTAAAGCTTTCATACAACATTTTTTCTCATTCTGGGCACTACACTCAAATAGTTGTTCTTATTCTTAAATATGACCCCTGTTCCTCTCCAAGGAACTATAACATGAAAAGATGCTTAAACAAACAGGCACCTACCTGAGCACCACTAACCTGGGCTTATCCCCACATCATACTTCTTTTTTAATGAAAACCTGCTGGCTGCCTCAGAAGATATTGTCTAAACAAGAACAGAACAGCCCCTTAGAGAGATGATCTCTCCAGTTTTATACACACAAATTTATTACTGCATCATATTTCTAAGAAAAGAGTGTTTCTTATGCTTTTCTCTTCCGCAAAGCACTCTTCCCACAGATTATTTTTAAACTTCCATTACCAAAATGAAAAAATCTATAAAACTTAAGTAATAAAATGAAATGATTCTGATTTAGTAATGTTAAGGGGCATATTCAAACTGTGTGGAATCTGATCTTGAAAGTCTAGCCATGGTGCGAACGCTTAAGGAGATCACATAAAGACAGATGAAGCAAAAAAAGATGAGAGGAGGTGTGCGTTCAAAAGCTTTGAGAAAAACCATCGCAGGGAGACATCGGCTCAGCTAGCTGGGGATTCTTACACTGCTCCCAGTCTGAATGGATGACAAGGTTTTCCTTAAGACTGGCTGCTCTCAGGGTAAGTTTTGGGGATCCACACACCCCCACAGTATTCTTGTAGCATCATCCCCCACTAATGCATTGCAACCTCTAAGGACACTTTTGAACTGCTTCTGCTCCCTCACCCAAGTGGGAGAAATCAGAATCCTAAAAGGAGCTCTCGGGTTTTACGGGCTGTCAGGCTGGCCTGGTGGTAGGTAAGGTGCTTAGATGGAAAGTCAGCATTAAATCTTTTCTCACCTTTAAATCAGTTCACCTCTTCATTGTCTTAAGATGCAGCCAGGTTTATGCCTAAACAGGAAAAAGAACTGGGGATATCAAGTATCTGCACTTTTAAATGTTATCAGCCATTTCCCCTAATTTACTACATTAAACTGCTGATGGAGGAAAAGATGAGGATTTACCCGCATACACACAAAGAATATGTCTGCTACTAAGTTTTTCAGACCTCTGAAGATTTAGCTTGCTTCCCTCTCTCTCTCTCCCCATCCTTTATCTGAAATCTGCCTTATTTCTCTCTGCAGTGGCTTTGGTGTCTAGCCTCTCATCCTTCATTACAACAGTGTTGTTTTCCCTCTACCCGCTGGTTATTTCTTTTAACTTCCCTACTGCAGAGAAGAAAGTAGCTTTCATTTGGAAAGAACTCTAGCACTGAGACATCCAGGAGCTCCTAATCGTTAGGACCTACAACCCAGGTTTTTAGATTTTTCTCCCACTTCATCTAAAGACTTGCACCCTCCAAAAAAGCACTGCTCTTATATGGGAATGCAACTCACTCAAATGTCATACATCACCATGCCCCACCACTGAGAGTCCGTATGTAAGTTAGAGACTGCGTGAGTGTATATCTACTGCCTTGTACTGAGAGAGCCATAAATATGAAAGGGAAGAGATGAGACAGATTATGTTTGAGAAGTGCTGCCTTGGGTGTGAATTAGTCTTTAATAATGTTTCTATTGGTTTTTAAGGGACAAATTTGTCTTTTCTTGTTGACAGAAAAACCTGCCCACTTTGTGGGAGCATGGAACACCCACATTCCTCCTCTCACGGTGCCTCCAGGAGGAGGAATAGGCCCTGGCAGTGAATAACAGAGGAGCCTCTCTGCAATGCAATGGTGGTTGCATGTGCAGGAGGTACTGCTGCAGATGGGGGGGTTGTAGTCCTTTCTCCTCACCATAGGCTTGGGAAAGAAGAAAGGATAACAACACTGAACTGCAGAGCTCCTGTGAAGATACCACACATGCTCTTCTGTGTTTCCCTACTACTGTCTCTTGGCCTGCTTTTCCCTACCACTACAGTCTGCGAGATGTTGTGGTAGCCTTTGCTCAAGGAGAAGACCTCACTTCCAGTTCCTCAGACTCCCTCACTTCTGCAGGTGTTTCCAAACTATCTATATCCTCTCTCCTTTTGGTTTCTGTGAGCAGTGACTTTCTGAGGGCTCCCAAGGTCCACATGTGCTCTGCAGTGCTTTACTGTACTCCAGAGTTTCCCCAGCTATCACTGGCTGCTGCAAAACAGCTCCTCCTCACACAGCTTTCCACCTGACCTGAGTGGCCTCATACTGTGAAGCATCACAGCTGGATGGATACAGGCACTGCGGAGAGAGGCGAGGGAGCGTGAAGGCGGTTGATGCCCTAACACAGGTAGGAATCGCTCTACAACAGCCCACCCTTCCCTGGGCTTCAGCAACAGACACAGACACACATGCGCGCACCACCTCCAGAAGGCACCTGCAGCACTGTGGGCGTGCACATGCATCCGTGCCGACTCCTTCCCTGTGGCCTGTGTTTTGTTTTGCTCATCTCTTGTGTGGCTTGTCTTTATGTCGGGCATTGTGGCGAGAGATATTGGACTCAGGACCTTTTGAAGAAGGCATCTCCTGGGAAGGCACATGGCTCTGCAATGTCACCACAGGGCATCAGGCAACAGAGCATGGTAGGCTCAGAATTGCTCCTGCCTTTCTGTGTAAGTTCCTCTTCTGTCCAGCAGTAATATGTGTGCATTCACCCCTCCTTCTCTTGCTCTGTTCCCCCACAGGCCAGATGCCCTCTCTTCCCTCCTGCGACCCACTCTTTTTTGCTATACTGCAGGTGAACCGTATCACTTTGGGTATGAAGGGGCAGGAGGTTGGGTCCTGCCACCAATCCCATGCAGTCAGAGGGCAAAGGCGCCTGTATACCTGGAGAGATCCAGCCTGCCGTATTGTTGTAGCAGAGCGCAGAGAGTAGTCAGCAAGCTGACGGGAGATGACTGCGAATCAGGTCTTTAATTAAGGATGTGCAGCAGTAAAGGACATTTTTCTTTCACTGGTTATTTTCTGTGGAGTAAGTGCCAGCTGCCAGAAAGCTGTATGTGGCTCTTGTTTGGTGCAATGCAAAGGCAGCGTAGGTATAAGTGTGTTTTGAGCATCGTAAGATATTGCCACACAACAGGGCTTCGCCTGGCACTGCACGTCCTAACTGGGTACAGAGCTGCTGTTAGCACTGGAAGAGCACCTGGGGATGGGCTTATCATCACGTTGAGCGCGAATGCAGACGTAGGACACTTGAAACAGAAAGCTGAGTTCCAGAGTTCTTTGGGATCTCTGTGCAGACGTAGCAGTTGCGAATTAAATTGCGGATGGTTACAAAGTGCCTTGGCCAGGATCTCAGAAGAGCTGAATGTGTATGTGCTTCTCTGTTTAAGACCAGGATTGATATGGTGCGGACTCTAATTTGGATTCCAGGAATGAATTTCAATAATCTATCCTTGCACAGCCAGGATGGCTATTTGAGGCAAAAGTGAAATTGATTTTGGTTTGAAAGGGCTGTAAAGGAAGATACGAGTAAATATGGAGAAAAATAATCTAAAATTGATTAGAAAGGAGCCATTACCCAGCAGGCAGTAAACCACTGAAGATAAGCCATTGAATAACCATGAAAAGAAAATGAGAGTGTTCTGGTATATACAAATAAGAATCAGAACATTGCACTCCTGCAATGGTATTTTTTGCTTCGGTCCATGTGTCACTCTTTCATGGTTTAAGATTATAAACCGCTGTGAAAGACTAGAGACGCACCCTATAACTTGGAAAAAACTCTGGATCAGGACTGGTAATGATCAGTAGGATTTATACCAACGTTCACCATAGAAAGGCAACAGTAGGGACGCATTCTGGGAGCGGAGTGCAAGCAGGACTTGTGTGTGAAATTACATCAGAGATACAAAACTGAAAGAAAAAAGATGGATTTCATACTTGATGCTGGTATGGAAAAGGAAAATCTGGCTGTATACTTGCAATGAAACATGAACCAATGAAGGTACATGAAACTGTGGCAGTGGTTTTAGTTACATAGATGGGACTTACTGAATAGATCAGTTTGGAGACTGTAGAGAGATTCCCAATGAGTGGCCATATCACAGACATCAAGTTACTGTAGAAATTTTGACTGCATTTTTACAACCATACAGTGGACTTTGAACCTTTAGTGATGTATTCTGAGCATTTCTACTTCTAGTGCTCTGTTCAGCCCAGATTTGATGCTGTATATAAGGCATACCTAACATATTAATGAGAAAATAAAATGATTCATTCCACTTTGTCCTTGGGAATTTATAGAGGTTGTATTACCAAATATACCTGTGAACTCCTTAGAGATTAGTTCCAGGACAGTGAAATAATTAATGTCTCACCAAGTTATATATGAGACTTAAATAAATATTTTAAGAGTAAGAGCTTAACTGCTAGTTTAACCATTAACTTGATAAAAGTTCAGATTTCTAATGTCATGTGCAATCTTAAATCTCATTCACAGAATTCTTGTCGGGAAGTGCTTTTAGGATAGTCCTCATAACAACCAGGACACTAAGTTTATTCTTGCACCCAGCTGTAATATTATCTACATTTCAAATAATTACATTAATGTCAACTGTTGCACAGGTAAATTATATAACAGAGCTTCAGTGCCATGTAGAGTGACTGGTTTTTGGAGATAAAGGTTTGGGAAAAGCAATGCTTGAGATACTGCCTTCCTGCCCCAAAGGGTGGGTACAGCTCAGGGTTAGTTTGGACCCTGGCTGATTAGACAGTGACCGAAGAGGCAGGAACCACAAACAGTCCAAAAATCAAGGTGTTTTTTTTTTACAGGTTCTTAAATAGACCTTAACACTGTGGTGTGGTTCCTTAGGTGTTGTAAGTGGTCCACATGATAGTATATAAGATATATAAACCTGTGACTTCAGTCTTAAGAAAAGTGTGTTCTCCAACAGCACAAGTCAAGGACCGAACTTCTCTCAGACACTGGTGACCTCCATAGCATTGATGCTGCTGTTTTATAGAAATGTGTTACAGGTGCCTGCCACGTGTCTTACTGCATTGTAATAATTAAGCAAAGAGTATCTGAATGTGCAATTATAAACCTATATGCATAGCTGTTGTTTGTCTCAAAAAAAGCAATCTGGCTTGCAGCCGGATCCAGCCTCTGCACCTCCCCTGTCCTGCATGTTCCCATATCGGTCTTCTTCAGCCCATGGAGTCATGGTAAGTCTTTGAGGGGACCAGCTTTTCCCTATATAAAATAACGTGCTGCAGGGGGATCTGGCTGAAGAAAAGGATGGCATTACAAGCAGCTGGTGGTGTGGGATGGAGAAGAAGTGCTTCTCTCTTTTGGGATTCTTTTTTCTTGTGAGATCTTAGGTTTTCCCTCAGACCTCTGTGTCTGAAATCCTATGCTTTTACACAAAACCCTGAGCCTTTAGAAGAGGGAAAATTTATGGTTTTTATCCAAAGTATATGCATATAGAGGGGCTGAGGGGGGAGTTTTGAAGGGCTGGTGCTGGGGACGAAGAGACTGAAAGGGCTGTAAAGAAGATGACATTGCCTCTTTCAGAGGAGCCGTGACAGCAGGTCTAAGCAAGTTAGGCACAGATATATATACCTGCCCTGGTCTTACACTCTTTGTTATATATTTAGTTTATTATAGCTGCTGGAAACAAAGAGCCAATATTAGGTTTGAGAACATGACTTATATAAGATAAAGGAACCCAGAAATACAATGCACATAAATATGAGAAAAGGGAATTGCTTGCTCTCAGAAATGTGGAATAAATTTGCAGAGGCACAGTAAAAGATGAGAGATTATAAAAAGGCATTAGGGCTGTCACTGTAAAGGAGTCAGGGAATTACACAGCAAGCTCACATTACCAATTCAAACTGGGGTTTGCTGTAAAGAATGGCCTGGTCTTTAGAGGTAACAGAATAGCAGTGCAAAGGGCACTGAAATTTGATATTCTTTGGAGAATTCAGCAGGCTCATATGGGTATAGAAAAATGTAAATGGTAAGCATAAGCTATGTACATGTAGCAGCTTCATAAAAACTCAAGAGATAAAGAGAATCGTTAAAATGAGCTATTTGTTCAAAATATCAACCTAGAAAAGAATAGAATTCGTGCTGATAGACCAGGACACATTACAGCCATGGTTTGAAGTAAGTGTAGATATATTTATACTTTGCTTTTCTGGCAGAGACTACATTGCAGTGTTGGATCATTATTTGCATTTTCCTGCAGTTGTGCTATAGGGAATCTAGCATTAGAGCATCTCATAACGCCCATCATATCCGCATTTGCCAGGCAGAGAACCACAGAAGGGGGCTGAGTAATGAGCTGTGGTTCAAAGGACAGGGTTTTCAACCATTTTCAAGGGCTGATGGGGAGATTCCACCGTGTAACATCTAGTCCCAGATATCCTGTATTGAAAAGTCTACTGAAAAATGGATTAAGGTACTCGTGATTTCTTTAAAAAGCTACTGGATCGAAAAGAGGTTCTGCTGCTGCTGAGCTTGACAGACTGCTTTTAAAACACAGCCAGTCTCCCTTTATTTGAAGAGGTGGTTGAGAACCAGACTTAGTAGTACAGGACTCATCTGGGTGCTTATAAATACAGATGAAGACATGCAAAAGTCATACTATTTCATGGGGAACGAGGACACTGAAGTGCAAGGAGACGCAGCTTGCATACAAAAACAAGACTTCATGGACTCACAGTGCTCTGCCTGCCAAGGAGATTGATTCTTTCTCCTTCCGAGTATGAACGCCTGAAGGACAGGCTTTTGGGAGACAAGAAGAATATGGAGATGAAGCCTGGGGAAGTAGCATCTGAAAAGACTCTGCAGAGATCAGGCAGAGATCAGCAGGATCTCCTTGAAATGCATTTTGCATGCTGTTAGAGCAGCTAATGCCATTTTATTTTTTATTCTTTATAAGAACCATAGCAGGAAAAAAAAGGAAGAGGGAGGTGTAACACATGCTGTTATTAAGAGGATCAGTGAGGACTGGTCTGAGAGGATCAGACCTGAGAGAAACTGGGGCAGAGAGGCCTTTTCTGATACCTGTACTTGCCTACACTATTATACACGTGTATTAACTTTCCCCACCATAAACCCTACTTAAGGTCTGCCTGAAATGGCATTTTGAACCTGTATGGTTGGATGCTCTTCGTCTGGTTTTTTTGGTTGATTTTTTTAAGCTGTGGTTCAAGGGTTTAAAGACCAGCTAAAAGTAACTTTGCAAGTGTTTGCAAAGCCTGTATTTTTCCACCTGTGCTAATGTCACTAATGTGTCTCTAGCCACCATAGTGCGTTCTTTCACTGGCACAAGCACTGTCCCGTCAGACCTCCTGCCCTACCACGTGGAGGACAACAGCCCCCAAGTGTCTGTCCCAGCAAATGCATGACTGACTATAAACCCCATTTCTCCAGCTGGAGTTTCACCATGCTTGTGAGCTCACGTGCACTTGTGAGCAAATGCCGTAGACCTTTGGGAGCCACCAGTTTGGGATCTCTGGGTACCCTCTGCTGCTCCTACTGCCTGTTGTAGGGAAAGCCCACACCACATTGATCTCCCCTGCCCAGAAGAGGGTGGTGGTTGCCCAGCAAACCCTTCAGCCACCCCCAACCCCAACCGCAGCCCACCTCCATGGCCATCACCCATTGCACCCCCTCTGGCTCCTCTTTCCTTCCCTGGCCCTTCCCACCTCCAGGGCTCCCACTTCTCTGCCCCCACAGCTCAAAGGACTGACCCAGCTCTCCTGGGAAGATGAGGCACTGCTGGGGGA
The DNA here is from genome assembly GCF_047370975.1 of Nipponia nippon. Lineage (NCBI taxonomy): Eukaryota > Metazoa > Chordata > Aves > Pelecaniformes > Threskiornithidae > Nipponia > Nipponia nippon. The sequence goes on from NW_028262347.1 coordinate 67,587,982, forward strand.
TGCTGAAGCAAGCGGACGCGGTGGGTAGGCAAGCTCTGGAAGGAGCAGGTAGGAGCTGAGTTGGGTTGTGTGCAGTGCAAGTGTGTTGTCTTGGTAAAATAAAAGGACCAATGTTCTGGATTCTGTGGCAAGATGTTACGGTACAAAAGTCTTAGTAAACAGTCTGCTTACCGTAATGCTGGGAATACATTTAAATTTAGCCTGATTTTGTGGTCTCATCTTTGGCTGTGACTGAATGGTGGCTTTGTTTATAGCACCTGTTTTCATGTACCAGTAAAGCAGCTTATGTGGAGGTGATGTTCAGGTGGGAAAGGGCGAGTCTTTCTGGATGGGGGGGTAGAAGGAATTTGATGGGGATTATTATTGTCAGAAAATTGAATGCCAAGTGCATATTCAACCTGGTGAGACTTCAGCAGCATCTCTGATCTTATTTCACTTTGGACAACCTCTACAGAGAAAAGAAACTATGTCCATTTGTACCAGACTGTATTTCAGGGAAATACACTCAAAGGGTATCTTTGTTTGATAGGGCTGAGAGATGAACTCCATGGCCACTGTGTTGTACTGGAGCAATATGGGGATAAATGGGGTTTTTGCCATGTCAGATGTGAAACTCCAGTAGAGTATTCAACTCCTCCTGCCATCTTGTGGCTTCTCTTCCTTCGCTTTGGCGTGGTTACGTTGCAATGCTGAGGGCACCCATCGCACCTCCATTTGGGGCCTCAGGAACTCCGCCCTGGCTGCTTGTCAGTTGTTCGCAAGCTTTTTTAGGGCAGCTGCACCTCACAGACGCGAACACTCTGAATGAAAGAATTTTTTTTTTCCCTCCTCTTTCCTACTGCCCTCTTGCACTTCATGTTCTTCTGCAACGCCTTTAGAAGACTTACAACATGTAACTGTGTGTGTCATATTCCTCCTACAGCTTACTGACCACTGCCAGAGACAACATCCTTGACTAGATGGGCCCTTGTGTTTGAGACTTGGGCTTGTGCCTTTTCATCCTTATCTTAAAATTAAAGAAGACAAAAATAATTTTGCAGGTTACAGTTATCCATGAATATAAATCACAGGTCTTTGGGTTTACTGCTTTCATGTCAACAGGTTGCTTTTCAGCACCATTTTCTCCCACTTGTCTGACTTGAGAGCCATGCCTGTAGGTGCTCGCTAGGAGGAACTGCTGCCTAGTTGGCTTCGGACACCTGTATAATCAGGGATCCATGGCCACCGAGCAGCAGATGAATGCCTCATAGACAAGTCAGAGATTTACTTTTCTATTACTTGTGAACGTAATGAGACTCCTCAGCTACACAAATGAAAGTTAAGAAATAGCAGCTTGTTTCTTTTCAGGTTATGGAAAAATAAACCTGACTTTCTCCCAGTCCTCAAAGCATTGCTTTGGGAGCAGAGCAAGGTCTTTGGGAGACTTTTTACTGTGTATTTCAGAATGTTTTAATGCTTTGTTTTCTTTGAAAGTTACCTGCAAAGAAACCAGTTTCTTGTTGCTTCTTCCACATATCTCTTGGTTTTCTGAAAATCTCTCGATACCTGTAATTACAAAGTCAGATCTTGTCTGCTTTGAAAGGCTGTGCTTAATGGGCAAACAAGTAATTTAGATTTCCAGCCAACTGTAGCCAACTTTAGCCACAAAACTGTTCATTTCAGAGGGATCTGGAATAATTGACTCAACTTTAGTCTGCTTTGAAAAACTTAAACGGTTGTTTCAGAATATTGGCAAAAAAAGAGAATTCAGTTGGGCTCACTGAATTGGGAATTATTGATTCTGGTTTCATGCTTGAGTTTTCAGAGTTATTTAAGGTATTCCCTTCTAATAGATAGTAGGCTGGGCTTTTTCACCTCTTAATTAACAAAGAAGATTTTTTTTAAGGACTTGAGTCCTTAACTGAAGCAATATGCTCTTAAGATGTGTGAGACTGCCAAAGATCATAACCATCAAGGAAACTAGAAAATAGTGATCCTATTACCAGAGATTAAAAAGAAAATGAGGGTGAGGACTTGTATGGCAAGACTGTGAAATACAATCTGAGGAGACTGATCTGTACGTTTTTGTGCAGTCACAAAGAAGCAAAGTAAGGCTTGTTAACCTTTTTCATCGATTCCAGTTTCCTTTACATTGAAATTGGAATGCGTAATGTTTCCTTTTTTTTCATTACTATATAGTGTAATACAGTTGCTGTTGCTATTAACCTTCAGGCAGACAGAAAATCAGTGAAGGCTGATGTGTGATACACTTTTATCTGGAATTAATAGCCCTTGCCCTCAGTTTCAGAGAAAATATTGTAAGACTTGATTTGTGATAAAGGTAATGGGAATGAGCGGTAACGTGGCTCAGAAAAACCATTTTCTGTTGTCTGATGGTGAACTCTACTTTTTTTTGGCCACAGGTGTCTCACAGTGCAGAGGAAGGAGTTAGAGAAAGCAGAGATAATTAAATGCCTACAAAAGCTTAATGTTCCATAAATGGCATGTGGAGAAAGCGTGACAGTAGCTGCTCTTGAATCCCCAGTGAAGAAAATCTCTGCCTGGTGCAACCAGCTGCTACCTGGGCAGGGGATGGAGCAGCAGCAGATTGATCAAGATGTCATGGAACCTGCTTTGTTGGGCTGCCCTCCGGTGGGACCCGCGGTTACGTGCCCCCGGTGGGACTGCTGTCGACAATTGCATTGAAAAGATGTGGAGGCATCCTCTGCCCAAACAGGTGGCGAAATGTCTTTATCATGGAGTGAGTTTGGTGGGTCTTAGCATTCATTTGCAGACAGCAGCATCTGTGGGGAAAGAGGTGGGGTTTCATGGGGCTAGTGAGTGGGATGACTTGTTGCATTTTCACAACTTCTGCTTTCATATATGCCTGCAGTGTCGTTCACATTGTCTGGATAATGTCTATGGAAGGGACCCACTACCCTGGGCTGCCGAAGATAAAGCTGCCAAAAAAATGGTGGAACTGATTTAGTATGAAACCAGGTTTACTGGGGCAACAGGTGAACAGTAAGAGGTAGGACCATCAGGTCCTTATTTTTAGTTTTAAACCAGAGGTTTTCTGAGTGGTGTTTAAACTATTCAAGGACATTTAGCTAATGCCCTGGTACGACTTTGAAAAATTCAGCTGACAGTTCTACTTAGGACGCAAGCCAGTCAGGTACAGAATACTCGCTGAGATATGCTCTCGGGAGGCAGAAAACAACATGCCAGTGAAAGGCAAAAACGTAGACAGGGTGGAAGATCGTAGCAGAGGTCATAAGCGATAACTGGGCTTGGGCTCATAAATCACATGGCAAACTCTGATATCAAATGCCGACGCTCTTACTGGGGAATACTGATTAGCACAAAGCAATAAGTGACAATTTAGCTCTTTCATAATTTGCTTTTGATACAAACTGTTGTTGAAACAGATTTTTCCCGTGTCCCTTTGAGTTTGCTCTCAGAGCTGTGCTGCACGGGGCCTTTTGCAGCACTCTACAATAAAAGGCAGAGGAGATCTCACTGTGCCCACACATCAGAAATGCCTTCCCTTCCCTCCTCTACCCCTCACTATTTGGACCTATGCTCTGGTAGCTGGACTTTTTGCACAACTGGTTTGGTTTTTCTACCAGTGGTATTAATTTTCCTTGCCTATCCTACAAGGCAGAGTGTCTTCTTCAAAAGAAAGGCGGAGGGAGCTGGGGCAGGGCTCACGAGAAAGAATGCGCGATCTGTGCAAAGTCCTTCCTTCTGCAAAGGGAAGGCCGCAAAGTCTAGATTTTCTCAGGCTCCGTGGCTGTCTAATACCTTTGGAGTCAGCAACCTCGTTGCTCAGGCCAGACTTTGTATTTAGGAATAACCCCTCTCTCTCTGCCTTTGGAAAAGTCGCCATCCGTGCGCAGGAAGGGAAGACAGCTGGGCCCTTGGTGTTAAGGTGGAGACGAGAATCCTCTTTAGTGTTGCTGAGGGCAACCAGAAATAAGAAAATCGCCCAGTATTTACCAATTCCTGAATCATACAGTTCATTTTTCTTGACATCACCTACGGGGCATGTCCTTGTTGTTCTCTGCTTGTGTGATTAGTGCTTTTCTATCTATCTCCCAAGACTAGGAGACTTCTCCAGGAGTGAGTGAACCACCCATGGGCCACTGAGAAGTCACTTGCCCCTGAAAAATGATAAACATTTTCTTCTGCTGCAGTAAGTAATGGGCTGAGGTATGTGGCAATGAGTTTTCTAGCAATGGCTGAAATATTTTCTACTGGGCTTTCAAGAAGAATGGTGGGAACGTTGCTAGAAAACTCATTGCCACATACCTCAGCCCCTTACTGCTGTAGCTCATCTGTTCCTGCATTCCCTTGGGAAAAAATACCCGGCTGAACGCCTGCGCATCAGCAGCACTTGCAGGATGTGCAGTAACAGGTAAATTTTGCCTGGGGTGGATCCTTTCCCGCGGCATAAGCTGTATGCCTGTGTGCCCTGGGATGTATTATGCTGTACCCAAACAGCAAAAGATGCCGTGGTGACCAGCATTTCCGAAAAGCTTTAGGCACAGTAGCAGAGTAAAGCCTCCACTCACCTGAGGGACAGCGTCCCCAGGGAAGAAAATAGCATCCTCTCACCTTGAGTTTGTGACAGAAAGCAGCTCTAGGCTGTAGCTTTAGCATTGGTGCGTCCCTGCCTGCCAGGGCCTGCAGGCACGGTAAAGCACAGCCAGCGCCGGGGAACACGGCCAAGGAGCACTGCACGTTCAGGGGGCAGGGTTCCCCGGGACTTGCGTCTTGTTGACCACGGTGTGTGCGGTCAGGGATGAGAGGTGACCCGAGCTCTTCCAGCACGGGCGCGGACAACGCTCTCCCCTCCGCGAGTCCCCCGTGCCCACCAGGACGCAAACCCGCGCCGCGGCTCCTCTTTCCCCGGGCCTGGGCCGGGCCCTCCGGGGAGGACCCCCGGGCACCGAGGCTGACGCTGACCCCGCTGCCCCGGCCGGGCCCCGCAGCCCCCCGGCGGCGGGCCTGCGCTCCCCCGCCGCCCTCCCGCACCGTGCCGAGGGGAAGCCTCCCCCCCGGGGGCGGCCCTGCGCCCAGCACGGGGCAGCGCCGCCGCCGCCCGGGGACCCCCCCTCCCCAGCCCCAGCCCCGGCGGAGGCGGCGGGGCCGCGCCCGGCGCAGCCAAGGGTTAACACCAGCGAGCGGAGCGGAGCCGAGCGGAGCGGGCCGCGCCGCCCCTCGCACAGCGGCCCCGCAGCGCCGCCGCCCGGCCCCGCCGCCGCCCCCCGCCTCCCCTCGGCCCCGCCGCCGCCACCGCCGCCGCCACCGCCGCCGCCACCACCGCCGCCACCACCGCCGCCGCCCCCGCCTCGGCCTCGGCCTCGGCCCGCCGCCGCGCACATGGCCCCGGCCCCGGTAGGTAAGTCCGCCGGGGGAAGCGCGGCTCCTCCGCGCCCGCCGCAACAAAAGCGGGGCGGCGCCGGGGCGGGGGCGGAGGGGGCCGGGCCGGGCGGGGGGAGCCCCGCGAAGTAACGGGCCGGGAGCGCGGGGGCTCTCCCGAGGCGCTGGGAAGCGACGGGACATCGCGGAGGCGGCCGGGGCAGCGGGGCCGCGGCGCTGGGTCGGGGCCGGCCGCCGGGCAGGTGGCGGGGGACGGCGGCCGAGCGGCGCGAAGCGTGCGGGCACGGCCGGCGAGGAGCGGGCGGCCACGGCGGGGGTGAGCGACCCTCCGCGGCCTTCGGCCCCCCGCCGCCCCGCCGTCCCGCTGCCAGGGCGGCCGGAGGGGGGCCCCGGGACCGCGGCGCGGGGCCGTTGCATCGCGGAGGCCCCGGCCGGAGCCATCCGATTAGGAAATCTCCAGCGTCCGGCTGGCCGAGGCCAAGCCCAGCAGCCCCACGCGTGTCCCAGCCCGCCGGCGGGCTGCCAGCCGGGGCCCGGGGGCGGCGATGGCCGGCGAGGCTGCCCTGAGAGCCGCCCCGGCTGCCGGGGCTGGAGGAGCTGTCGGTGCCCGGGCAGCGGAGGGGACGCAAAGCCCCGGTGCCTCAGGCGGGGATCCGTCAGCTTCGGGCTCTTTCTAGGGAGAAGAGAGTGAGGTGGAGCCCGGGTGAGGCCAGGGCAGCCTGCGTTTTGTCAGGGGTCCCACCCGGCAAGGGCTACGCATTGGGCAGTCCTTCATGAAAGCAAGCAAGCGCTGTTCTTCAAGGGCTTGCACATCTCCCGTGTGTGACCCGCCTTCAGCCTTAGGAAAGATGATGCTTCCCAGGACAAACAGAGGATCTGAGATCTTCTTCTAAGGAGCTCTTCTAAGGACTTCCTTCAATGGATAGAGACAAAGCCTGTATTTCACTCAGCTGTGTTTGTGTCACTTAGGCAGCGTAAAAGGGAACAGACATCCCCGACCCTCTCCATAGGGATGTGTTTGGTGTGGCGCATCCCCGGGGAGAGCTGCCCTTGGCCCCTTTCTCCTCGTAGCCCTCACTGCAATAGATTACAAGGCGACCTGCGGGAGGAAAGGTGGATAGGGGATTCTCACTTTAAGGGTGGTCTCCTGAAAGCCGAAACCAACCACTGGAGTTTAGGGTAGGTTTGAGGTAGCTCTAAACTCATTCTGAGTGGAGATTCAGAAAACCAGAGCTGGTTCCTGAAGAGTGCCCACTCTGCGTTTAGCAGCAAGCGCCTGCTCCAGATGGCTTCACAGAGTTTTACTTACAGGTATGTCCAGTGTTTATAAAAGGAACAGCACTTCAGCCAAAGTTCCCATAAATCAGACTCTCTGATTTTCTCAGAGAGATAAGAGGGGCTTCCTAATATGAATATGAATATTTATCCTGTGTGTTTCATAGCATCTATTTCAGAAGTAGATGACAACCATGTGCAAACACCAATACAAGGAGAATGCTAGACCAGCAGTTCCCTTGCAGGGTAAGGCCTTCCTGCATTAAGAGAGCACCCCTTGTGTAGATATGTATGTATATTCATGCACCTACTTCCAAAGAAGATTCTTCCCTTAATGGTTCTGAGCAGAAACACCTGTACTTGATGAAGAAAGGCCAGCATTCTCCTATGACATTTATTGAATGACGCAACAAACCCCATCTCTCTGCCCAGGAGAGCTAGTGGTGGTGGCACAACCCCAAACAGGAAAAATGAATTATTTTTTCATCTTGCCTTGTTCAAGAATAGCTATCTCCTAGATTAAACAATAGCAGGTGAACAGTTTGTGCGGGAGAGGACAGTATCTTTTCAGTACAGTTATTTCTGAGAGGCTAACATCTTTCTCTTCGAATCCCGAGCAATAGCATTTCACATGGCTGGCTTTTGCCTTGCACTTGGAAAAGATGGCTTTTCCCCTTGGTTCCCACACTGTTGGCCTGGGGAAGCGATGTCGACCTTGACGATGCTTCAGGCGTCAGAAGGAGGATTCCTTCTCTTGTTTCTGTGTTCCGCGTGTCCTCTCCGAGACAGCACATCTGACTTGACACCATGCAGAAGAGCCACAACGGCTGATCCTCCTTTGCTGCTCACTTCCCTCTTGTGTGCCCTGTATCCGTGCTGGTTGCCCACTCAGACACATGTGCGTTGTTCAGGGCCACCAGCAGCTTCAGGGCGGCGGCCTGCAACTCTTCCTCCCACACTGCCTTCCCCATGGTCAACAACCACTGAAGTGTCTGCAGCGAACTCTGCACATGGACATCTTGTAGCCTCAGGAGAAGATCCTGGATGTCACTGGTGGGCAGCTGTCCTTGCTGCTGGCCACTGGCTGTCGCCTCTGTGGCATGTGGGTCAGAAGGATTTAGTTGCATGCTCCTCAGCCGTGGTGTGCCCTCAGGGAAGGAGGTGGGGATCACAGCGACTTCCCTGCCCGGGCTGGAGTGGGCTGGCTGGGCGGTTGTGGGAGACGTGGGGAAAAGGGGCCGGGGACTGAAGATGCTGGACGACATGGCATCAGTGCTCATGGTCATGTCGTTGAAGGCTCGTGTGCTGCCCAGCTTGACTTTGCTCTCTCCTGGGCATGCAGTCCTCTGTGGAGCAGAAAACATATCTCTGTAGAGGTAGTGGGCTTCAGGAGCACGCACCCTTGTTCTGTGGGGTTAGCACTCACTGCACAATCCCATCTTTCCCACTCCCTACAAAGATGAGCCCAAGAAAGGAAAGAAACTTTATCCTTTCCTTGTCAAGTCTCCCCATAAGTCTCTTCTTGTGACTTTCGGTTGTCTTCCTCTCTAGTTTCCTTCTCTTCGCCTGCATGAATCACCCTTTCTCCTGCGGTAACCTAGATGATTGTCTCAGCTTGGTTGGGAATGAGAGCTGGAGATAAAGGTGATCCTCAAAGGTTCATTTTCTTCAAGTATACCTTCTGGAAAGTCTGCTTTTTGGCAAGTGGCTGCAGGTGCCATCTGTGTAAGCTAGCCGGCTTGGTGTGAGTGCCCCTGGAAGGTGGGCTGCCATGGCTCCCTGTCTTTTACCCTCCTGTTTTCCCACTTCCTCATTTTCAGGGCTCCCCCTTTTGCCTGTGACTTGCCCAGAGCACACCATGATCTTCAGGAAATAGCTAAATAACTCACCTTAATGAAATACCTTTTCTTAGTACAGCGATAAAAAGTAAAGGTGCAGAAGTTGGGGAAGAAAGGAGTTCCTGGCAGCTCAGAGCATATGGGCCCTAGAAAGAGGCAAATAAAGACATGGACTCAGTGATAAACTCCAGTGCTGGGGTCCCACCAGCCCTCAGCAATAACCTCACTGTTGAACGACATCCCTCCATGAAAACCCCCGTGCCATTTGGGTGCTCCCTGAACCTTGGTGAGAAATTCCACCACTTCTTGGTCATCTCTATGACCCAAGGTGTGAGAGGAGGCTGATCCCAGGAACACATTTGGATGCAATCGGGTGTGAGAGAGGATGCTCACGAGCAGATGTCTTCTCCTCACCACAGCATCACTGCCCACCCCTCTCCCCCACCAGCTCGTGAGTCACTGTCCCCTCCCAGTGATCAGGTCCAGTGCTGACTGTGCAGGACCCTATCTGCCTGCCCTTGGGAGTCACAGTCGGCTTTACCCTCAGGGATAACTCCATGGTTTTCGTACTCGTCCAGCCTCTGGACCAGGGGGTTCTGGCAGCCATACAGCTCACGAAGGAGGCAGGCAGTGCTGGCACGACGGGCGGTCCGGAGGGACCTGAAGAACTGGCGGTACTCCTCCTCAGAGAGCGGCGTTCCTGGCTGCTGCTGCTGCGCTTTCCCTCCCCGAGGGCCGGCTGTGCAGCCCCAACCCAAGAGCACTGGTGAAAAATAAAATGCAAGGAGTCAGAGGGAGGAGGAAATGCTAACCATGGCACACTCAGAAGAGCTGGAGATCTGAAACCAGATCTCCGTTGCCTTCTCTGGGTGCAGGATCCAGCACACGGGAAGTGCAGTAACAGGCTGAAGATGGGCGTCTAGACCTGGGTAAAACCTGCTCTGCCCGTGTTGAAATGGGTGCAGTATTTCGGGGACAGTACATGGCTGAGGGACCTTGACCAAAGCTCTGGAAATTCAAATCTTGAACTGGAAGAAATGTCTTGGAAGTCATGGCTGAAACTGGGAATGCAGCTCCGCTCTTTGGGCTGGAGCAAGCAGACTACTTCCTTTCAGAATTTTAGCCTTTGCAAATTCTCTTCCTCTGGGTAAGTGGGTCCAGACCCCTTGAGTTAATGGAGCATGCCCCAATGGACTTGTGTATGCCCTTACAACAGTCCAAGCATTCACTGAACCCTTACGCAAAACTTAAAGTCAGTTCTTCCCTGTAAAAAGCATTATGCAAGCTTGTGAAATCAAACATTTGGAGGTTAGATGTACCCAAATAAAAGCTTCGTGTGCAATCTTAATTTCACCTCCTCTTGCATATGCTTTTTTTACATTCTTCAAGTACACAGCAACCTACTCTCCTTAAGACTTGCAGCTCCTTCAGTGTAGAGACTGGACCTGCTCTGGCAAGGAATCAGTTTCTTGGGTTAGGCACTTACTATTTTCGGGACATCTGCCTCATTTCCCACAGCTTGGAAGGTGCATGGAAGAATGAGTCAGGCAGATGCTGGAAGGGCAAGGGTAGTTTTTTGGATACTTTTCCAAAAAGTAGGTTTTATTCCTGGCTATACCACAGAGGCTCCTGTGTGATGCTAGGGAAGTACCAGGTTTCTTAGCGTGTTATTAATGGCATTTTCCTTACCTTGTGGGTTGCCGTTTATAGGAAGGCTGTGCTCTTTCGCAGTTTTGGAGTCTGCATGTGGTGTATTTTGAATGGCAAGTAAGTGCTACATTAGCATATGTACTCTGAGAAGACAGGGCTGAGATATCTCAAACTGAGATTCTAAAAGTAGTGGATGTTTTAGACTTTAATCCCTCTCTGCTCTCATTTTGCGATTTGCAAAATCAGTATAAACCAATTAATAGCTGTGAAGCACTAAAACATAGAGTATGTAAAAAGTTCACGAGGAAATGAGTGACTCTGTCTATAGCAGAGTTCAGATGGGATCAGTAAATAAATCAGAGTCAAACACTGAACAGTAAGGGTGACATAACATACTGAATAGCAGCTTATTAACAAGGGAGTGTCCATCCAGGAGCTAAAAAAGCCAAAACCCATGTGAAAAAAGTGAAGCCAGGGAATTAAAGAGCTGGGTTACCATGTCCATGCATAGGGGGAACAAATCTAAGGTTGCAAAATGGCATGCTCCAAGTTTGACTTTGCAGCCTCTGTAATAGTCTCTTAACCTAAGATGTCTTTTTTTACCCCTCTGGGTAAAAACAAACTTAAAAACTTCCTCGTGGCCTCTATCTTATTAACACCTATGTGTCTGCAGATGCAGCGGTATCAAACAAAAGCATGTACCTTTCCCCCTGAGTGGGGGTTATCGAGCACTCAATGAGGCAGTATGAGACGAGACCACCCCGCTTTGCCAGGTGACTCTGTGGAGGTTTGCAGAAAGCAGGGGAATGAGGAGACAGGAGGATACGGGACCCCTCCACGATCTCCCACCACGATGTGGCCAGAGCAGCCCGGCCTTTCTATCCATTTCTTCCAGCTGTATCCCTTTCTGTTTGTCTTTAACCAAGGTCCTCTCTCAGACCTCTTTCTCCTGCCTCCCCTGTCGCTTTACCTCGCCAGCTCTTCCCTTCTGGCCTTGAGGGTCAAGTCCAGATCTCTGCCTTTGCACTCACGTCTGGTTTACAGGCCTAGCTGTCCCCATCATCACATCTCCAGTCTCCACCTCTGCTCCCACCTCTGCTCCCACCTCTGCCCACTGCATCCAGCTCCGAGTCCACCTCCCTGGCTCCTTGGTTACTCTCTGGCCCTCCTTGATGAATAAAATACCAGCTCCAATGGGTGAAGACTATGATTCTATGAAGACTGGCAAAATTTTAGGCACCCGAGATCTTTGCCCCTGAGGCGTTCAAGGGTGCCCTTGTCTCTTCCTCTCGCCTCCAAATTGCCAAAGCTGAGGAGCGATGGGGAGGGGTAAAGAGCAGCCGGGTCGGCCACCCTTCCTCACACAACCTGGCTTGAAGGAGTGATGTTTCCTACTCACCAGACAAAACCAGACAAGCCCACGTGGCCGACATCACACCGTGAGTGGTGCCTGTAACAGCCTGGGGTCACCTCTGCTGCCGGAGGTGTCACCTCCACCGCTTTGCCCGCCTGCCCGCGTCCTCCTGTCCCACCGGGTTCACCCAGGAGAGCTGGGGTGGGCGACGTGGCTGGTGGTGTCACAGACACCTCTGTTCCCATGGTTCCTCCCTCCGCTGCCCCCGCTTCCCCCCGCCCACGCCTCCCTCCGCCTCCCCTCCTGCCTGGCGCTGGGTTTGTGTCAGGGAAGGCAGCCGTGGCTGCCTTCGTGGGGCTGAGTGATAGACACAGCCCACCTCCTGTGGCAGCGGGGTCTGCCCTCCTCCCCCCTGAGCCACCGCATCCAAACTCGGAGAAAGCCCCCATGGAAGATGTTTGGTTTCCCTGGGTTGACATCCACAGCAGCTTTCTGTTCTCCGTGCCTCTCTGGGGCTTGTGGTCTCAGCAGTGGCTCGCTCAGCTGTGTCCTTCATGGGGCAGCCCCTTTGGGGCCTCTGTCTGTCGTCCCAGGAGCTCGGTGCAGCCCATCGCCTCCCCATGCTACAGGTCACCTCTCTCATTCCTCATGTGGCCTCGTAAGGACCGGGTTACCTCATCGGCCAGGATGCTGCTTGGGGACTTGGCTTTCAGGCACTGGCACAGGCTGCCCCAGGCAGTGGTTGAGTCTCCCTCCCTGGAGGTATTTAAAAGATGGGTAGATGTGGTGCTCAAGGACATGGTTTAGTGATGGGCTTGGCAGTGATAGGTTAACGGTCGGACTTGATGATCTTAAGGGTATTTTCCAACCTTGACGATTCTATGATTCTGTGATGATTTGTCCAAACATGGCTGCTCTGGAGACTGCACCTTGTCCCTGTCTGGTGCTTGGTGGCGTTTCAGGTTTCCCATCTTGTTTAGGGACAGATCTTTACTACCCATTGCACAAGGTGCTTGTCTGCCGTATCCCACAACCCGCCTGGCTCTGCAGAACATCAGCTGTCTCCTGTGTCTGCGGCACTGCCTCATAGGTGGATGGGGGAGGTATGGGGAGGGAGACCTCGGCTTCTCTGCCTCTGACCTGGCATCAGAGCCTGCAGCCGCTGCCTGCTGCCGGGAGGAGTGGAGACACCCTCTCCCCAAGGGCTGATGCCCACCGAATCCACTGTGGAGGAGGTGGCGGGGAGCAGGAAGGACGTGACTCCAGGCTGAGGCAGAGCCAACAAAACATCAGCTCTCCATTTTATCAGGGGGCTTCTTTTATCGCGGTGGCATTATGCAGGTGGGGAAATATTCCCTCTGTCCTCGGGAGGGTCTGGCAACCGACGTCTATCACAATACCTTCCTCTGGTACACCTCTGAGCAGCCAGTTCAGTTTGTTTCTCATTTTGAAAGGAAAAGATGCTGGTTTACGTTTCTTTTTCTTATTAACACCCAGTCATGAGTAATTTTACACTTGTTCCTAGTGACATGGTGGGAATCCACGTGACCAAAATGGTGCAATGCCATTGCAGAGCTGGTATTCACATGTGCCATTTTTAAACATTTTCTTTCTGTAACCTGTACATTTCTAGGACGCCACTGAGCCCTCAGCATCTTAAAATGCCTCTGTACAAATACCACTGCACAAATGCAGCGCTAAAGCTAAATGGGTGACCTAATTTTCTACCGCACAAACCCTGCTCCCCCGCAGTGTACTTCTGCTCTGAAAAGAGATCCTTGAGAAGTGGGATTGCATGTTGGCTCTCAAAACTGGCCAGACTAAATCATCTTGGTGTTCATGCATAAACAGGTCTATGTGACTCTTTTTTTCTGCTCACTGCCAGCCCTGTAAACTCCATCTGGAATGAGGCAGCCAAATTGCCATTTTTCGGGAGCACAGGATGGGAAATTCTGCCTTTGGACTGCTCCTGTCAATAAGGTGTGAGCAGACCAAAATCTCTTCTCTCGCCCAGACCTGTGCGTGCCTGGCTGAGCCACTGAGCGCAACCAAGCAAAATACTCCTTCGGTAAAGGCAGTAAACGGGACTCCAGACAGACGCAGAAAGCAGCCCAGTTGTGAAGGTGACATTTTTACTTCGCCTGCAGAACAGAACTGCAGTAACTACATTATGTTCTCATTTACTGCACTAGGAAGAAAGGTGAGGGGGAGAAAGTGGTTCAAGGAATTGATATATTCTTACACAAAACTCAGTAGGAGGCATTTTTGGTCTGGAGGGGCAGCAGGAGGAACAGCCAGACACTCGTGAGAAGGCAGCAAGCTGGCAGGCAGCTCTCTGCAGCGTGTGTAGTTGACCCCGTCTTCGCTACGTGAGCTGGCCCTGGTTATTGAACCCGAACAGTGGTGTCATGGTGTGCATGGCAAAACAGGCGGTGACCCTGACTCATGTTTCTGGGTGTCATCTTCCTCTGGTTGCTTTTGTCTCCTAAATACTTATTCTCCTGTAATCTCACTCTACAGCACTGCTACTACGACGGGTATTTATTACATCCGTTTTCTTTCCTCTGATCAGGATCTGCAGTCCCTGACTTGGCTTTAACCTCCTGGATGGAGTGAAGAGAAACAGCTTTGTGGCCAAAAGCAGCTAAACACTGAGACAGTAGAGAGATTGCTCACAAGGTGAGAGATTTAATAGAGCATGTCTGGGAAGGGAAGAGCTGAATGCTGAAAATTTGGCGTGTACTGTGCTGCACGTTCCACACTCATCCTGCCTCTTCTGCTCCCATACTATAGAGTCTGCTGTCAGGAAGATTCATAGGCAGGTTACAATAAAGATGAAACACACTTCTGGGGAATCTAATACCCTTTCAAAAAGAGCCTATCCAAAATGAAATACAATCCTGTGTATTTCTCAGCAAAGACTATACTCAGAATGTTAGAAGGCATAACTACCCAAAGCGTGGCCTTTTCTTCCTTTCACGCTGACAGTATTTTTAATGTTTTATTGGTCATTTTGCTTCCTTGGGGTGCATGCCTTGGGCCAGTGCTATACCTTTATTTGTACTACAAAGGTTTCTCAGCCCTGAGTGTTGTAAACAAAACTTTGGGAATCAGTATAACCAGTGTGGTGTTGTCCTCCAAAATCAGCAGATCACCAGAAACAAAACCCGAGGGGTTGATCCTGTTGCATTCATCTCATATTTGGACCTCCCACATGTAAGAGGATGATGTTAGCTCCGTAAGCAGTGCCATCCAGCTAATCGGCTTACCTCACGTGCCGGGATCCATTTCCGAGGTGTGTTCTCCGTATGACTATAAGTAATAAACAGGAGCCTCTAAATGTCTCACTCTAAATGTTAATTTCCATGCTTGATTAATAAAACAGTTTACCCTTCCACTCACTTGCCTATCTGTTCTGTAGACAAAATCTAGATACAATTTGCTGCAGAATATGTAGGGCTTTCTTTTGAAGGAAAAGGGCTATGACTGGAAAGAAGAAAGAAAATAGTCTGCTTGGCAGGGTGGATGTTCCTGTGGTGTTGGCTGCTTCCTTCCTTGATTAAGCATGGGAATGCTGGAAGAAGAGCAGTGATTCATAGGCAATGGGAGGAGAAGTAGCTACGGTGGGTATTGTCGAGGAGAGCAGTGATGACGTTCTTCTAACCTTGCTAGACATGGGAGCTTTGGGGGCAAGCAAGTGACAGGATTTGTCCTTTAGGGCTGTAACTTTATGACAGAGTACCCTCTTTACAGTCTGTGCCACAGTGGCCACCCATCCTCGGGTCACCCTCCCTTCCCGCGCTCCTCGGTCTCCGTGCCCTCACTCTGTCCAGAGAAGATACCGAGGGGCTGGCTCCTGCACCGTTAGCTAATGGTGGCTGATGTGCAGCAGGTCTCTGCGGTTGCCCTGTTTGGGCTTCTCCCTCAGAGAAGCAGGAGGGGGGTTATTCATTGCTAGTTCCTCTGTTCGCTCCAGCAGGTGACAGGACCATGGAGGACACACAGAAGGGCAAGATTCATCAGGAGAGTCCTGTGAGAGCTGAACTGCATCTGTTCCCCTCCAGAAAGCTCATAGGAGATACCCTCCAGGACGCCGATCAAAGACAGGACCGCAAGCAGGAGCTGGAGACAGAAAATGAGGTGGAGATGTCTTTTGGAAAGAGACCAGGAATGGTAACTCCCTGTGGGATGGAAGTCTGGGAGTGCGAGGACGGTGGTGGAGCCCACATCAGCAAGGTTATCCTTGCTGGGGAGAAGCCAGACCCACCCATGTGTGGGAACGGTGCCATTTGGATTCAGCAGGTGGGAGAGAAAACCTATGAGTGTCCCGAGTGTGGGAAGAGCTTCAGCCGGAGCTCGTACCTGAGCCAGCACCAGAGGATCCACCTGGCAGAGAAACCCTTCAGCTGCTCCGAATGTGGGAAGAGTTTCACCCGCAACTCGGACCTGATCAAACACCAGCGGATCCACACCGGCGAGAAGCCCTACCAGTGCAACGAGTGCGAGAAGACCTTCAGCCAGAGGTCCAACGTGATCAGGCACCAGCGGACCCACACGGGAGAGAGACACTACCAGTGCAACGAATGCGGGAAGAGCTTCAGCCAGAACTCCCATCTCATCGTCCACCAGCGAAGCCACAAGGGTGAGAAACCCTTTAATTGCCCCCGGTGTGAGAAAAGCTTCAGCGACCGCTCCTCCCTGATCATACACCGGAGAGTCCACACCGGAGAGAAGCCCCACAAGTGCCAGGAGTGCGGGAAGCGTTTCCGGGACAGCTCGGCCATCATTCGGCATCAGAGGATCCACACGGGAGAGAAACCGTACGAGTGCACCGAGTGCGGGAAAACCTTCCGGCAGAGCTCCTCGCTGGTGACCCACATGCGAACGCACACGGGTGAGAAGCCCTACAAGTGCCCCGTGTGCGGGAAGGGCTTTAGCCAGAGCTCGGCGCTCACCACGCATCGCCGGATCCACGGGGGGAAGGCCTTGCCCGTGTACCACGGCGGCCTCCTGCCCAACCCCTACCAGTGCGCCGAGTGCGGCCGGAGGTGCAGCGACCGCTCCACTCTGGCCAAGCACCAGGGCACGCACGCCGAGGAGCGGCCCTACATCTGCGTGGAGTGTGGGGACAGCTTCCGTCGGAGCTCGGCTCTCAACGTGCACCTGAGGATCCACCGCGGGGAGAGACCCTACAAGTGCGAGGAGTGCGGCAAAACATTCAGGCACAGCTCAGCCCTCGGTGCCCACCTGAGGATCCACGCAGGAGCCAAGCCCTACGAGTGCGGCGAGTGTGGGAAAAGCTTCCGGAAAAGCTCGACACTTAAAGTACATCTGAAAATCCACGTAGCCAAGAAACCTTATAAATGTACGGTGAGTAGGAGAACGCTCACTTCCCGCTCACTTCTGCCATAGGGCTGGAGCGGGCGTTCGGAGCAGGAAACAAAAGCAGTGTTTGGGGGCACCTGAAAAAGGTGGGTGATGAGAACCACGCTGGGAAGGGACTGACTGGAGACGCGGTAACTCTGGTGTCAGGGATGGGTGCTCAACCCCAGTGGCACAAAGACCACTAGGAGGTCTGGAAGCAGGGAGTTAGTCCTAAGAGCTGGGCACTGGTGGTTTAGGAAGAGGGCTGTAGCCTGAGGAATGGGCACCAGCTTCCAGGTAAATGGGGGACTGTGAATACGTGGTAGAATCAGGATTGTAAAATAACTTTTCAACTAAAGTGAAGATCAAAATAAAAAGTTTCAGGTTGGTTCTGGCTCAAAACTTTGGCTTGTTAGACACTGTAGTAGTCTTAGGAACTCTCTTTTTTGTTACCTTCCCTTATTTTTTATGAAGGTAGTAAGTTTACCCAGTGTTTGACAAGGTGCATCCAAATCTTTTGAGTCTGAGACTTTGGAGCTGAACTTCAATCTATTTGTATTTTCTTCCTCTTTTCCAAATCTTACATGGGACAATGAATTCCTACCTCCGCACGCAAAGCCTGCGTGACACGATAGCTGAGTAATGCACAACTGTCGTGGGCGTTCCCAGAAAACATGGGTGCGCAAGCGTTTCCAGTTGGAGTGCCGCCCATTACTAGTCAGTGGCAGTTTCTCCCAAATTTGTCCTTGCTGGTTTGATACACCTTCCAACATGGGACGCCAACAGAACATGGGCAAAAATGTGGCCTTACCTTATTTAACCAAAAAAAAAAAAAAAAAAATTCCTCCCCCCGCCCCAAGATGTCCTAGTCAGAATCGGTACACAATCAGTTTCTACTGGTAGTGCAGAGACCGCTTGCGATTTTGTAGTCCTTTTTATGATCGCGTACTCTTCTTCAGCTCACTATTGTTTGCAAAGTATTAACATATGAAGTTCAGTGTTAACAAACCGTTAGGAATTACTATATTTGCATTTATTACTATGCTAATGACCGTATATTACATAAGCCTCCTCTATATTGCTATGTTTTATTACTGGCTATGTGTTTCCATCCTAAATAAAACCTTTTTTTTCCTCCGCATAATCCCGTTTCTTGTCCTTGCGTATGATGGCGTGGAACGGTAAAGGGGGGGGGGGGGGGGGAGGAGCCCTGCTCGGGGGTGGGTGCGGCCAGGACCTTGTCCCCGGGCAGCCCTGGCCTCCCGCAAGCCCGGGGCTGCGCGGCAGCGGGGGAGCGGCTTTAGGAAGCAGGGGCCGGGGCCGTTAAAGCCGGAACCGCCCCGGTCTCCCCAGGTGTCGCGCAGGAGGAGTCACGGCCCGGCGAAGAGCCGGGCCCGGGGGGAGGCCGGGCCCCGGGGGGAGGCCGGGCCCGCGGCAGCGGCTGGGCGGCTCCGCGCTCCCGCCGCCCGGGCCGGGCCCGGTGGGCCCCGCTCAGCTCGGCTGCTGCCCGCCCCGCGGAAGGAGCGTCACGGGAAGGGGGCGGGGCGGCGGCGGCGCTCGGTTCGAAGCGGGGCGGCGGCGGCGGGCGGGATGGAGAGCGGGGCGGCGGCGGCGGGCGGCCCAGCGCCGGGCCCGGGCCGGTTCCCGTTCCCCTACACGCCCTACCTCATCCAGGAGCGGTTCATGGCGGCGCTGTACGGCGCGCTGGAGGCCGGCCGGGTCGGGATCTTCGAGAGCCCCACGGGCACGGTGCGGCGGGAGCCGGGAGGCCGGGGCTGCGGCGGGGAGCCGGCAGGCGGGAGGAGGACGGAGGCCCCCCTGGGCGGGGAGGGACGGTGGTACCCGGGCCCGGGCCTGATCCCGCTCGGGGGGGTCTGTCCCGAGTGGGTCGTCCCCCGGAGGGGGGGGGGGCGGCGGCGCTGCAGCCGCGGGAGCCTCGCTCACCGCCTTCGTCTTCCCCGGCAGGGAAAATCCCTGAGCCTCATCTGCGGGGCCCTGGCCTGGCTCCGGGACTTCGAGGAGAAGCAGCGGCAGGAGGAGGCGCGGCTTCTGGCGCTGGAGGAGGACGGCGGCGAGGAGGGGAGGAGGCGGCCGCCCCCGGCGGCGGCGGAGGCCGCGGGCAGCGCCGGGGAGCCGGGCTGGGTGGCGGCCTTCGTGCGGGAGAAGGAAGAGCGGGACCTGGTGGCCAGGCTGAAGGTTGAGGAACGCTCCTGTGTGGAGGCTGGGCGCCATAAGGCGGTGTGGGGGTCAGCAAGGCCGGTGGCCGGGGCGGTGACCGGAGAAACCGGCGGGGCGAGCTTTGGTGGCGGTCTTCGTCTCCCGCGGGACTCTGTTGTGGTGACAAGGGATGAGGCGTCGCCGCGCAGGTGGCATAAGATACAAAGCTATGTTACTCTGAACATAGTAACACATAGGCGTGCCCTCCGGCAGAAAGGGACTGCGTACTGACAATTTTGTTTCAGAGTTAATTTTTTTCTATGCCCAGGGAACAGGAAAGTAATTATACCCAGGGATTAGGACCACGTATGCTTCATCCTTCCTTCACTCTCCCTTTGTTTTAGGAAGAACAGATCAGGAGGAAAAAGCGAGAAGATCGTCTTGAGAAAATTCGCCATAATGTGCAGTTAAAATATGCAGCAAAGAGGAAGGTGAGTTATCATAGAATCGCTTAGGTTGGAAAAGACCCTTAAGATCACCGAGTCCAACCGTTAACCTAGCGCTGCCGAGCCCACCACTAAACCGTGTCCTCAAGCACCACATCTGCCCATCTTTTAAACCTCCAGGGATGGGGACCCAACCACTTCCCTGGGCAGCCTGTGCCAGTGCCTGACTACCCTTTCGGTGAAGAAGTTTTTCCTAATATCCAACCTAAACCTCCCCTGGCGCAGCTTGAGGCCGTTTCCTCTCATCCTATTGCTTGTTACTTGGGAGAAGAGATTGACCCCCACCTCGCTACAACCTCCCTTCAGGTAGCTGTAGAGAGCGATAAGGTCTCCCCTCAGCCTCCTCTTCTCCAGGCTAAACAACCCCAGCTCCCTCAGCCGCTCCTCCTAAGACTTGTGCTCTAGACCCTTCACCAGCTTCGTTGCCCTTCTTTGGACACGCTCCAGCACCTCGATGTCCTTCTTGTAGTGAGGGGCCCAAAACTGAACACAGTACTCGAGGTCCTGTAGAGATGAGAACTTTCTGTTTTGGTTACCTCGAGTGTTGTTCATGCCTGCTTTTATCTGCGACTTCACTCTGGATTTGCCAACCTGTCTGTTTGGGGAGCTCTTCATATTAGGTTGCTGAAATTGGCCATCTGAAGTTTTTTGTTAGATTTTTTTTTTTTTTAAAGTACGTATATGAAAAAGAATTTGTGTATAGAGAATTTCCTGTGACAAGGCTTGTGGGTGGATAGAAACGGTGTGTGTCCTGATGGTCTTCTGACCCCCTGCTTTTGTTTTAAAAGCTTTAATACTTGGAGTTTGGTTTTTTTTGTTTGTTTTTTTTTTTTTTGAAAGCTCTCTGTTTTATGAGCATGTGTGAACGCTCTGTACTTCTGGAATAAAACCTGTAGAACTGTGATTAAATTTAAGATCATGGGAACAGAAGACCCCTCCAAAAAAACCAGGTCAGGCTTTGGTTGTACTTTGCCCACCACTAGCGAGTGATTGTATTTGTTTACTTTCATAGGAAACATGATCATAGTATTCAGAAATGTCTCTTTTCTACGCATAAAAAGTTCACAGATATATTTTCCTGCCATTTAGATGGGCTAACTGGCTTCAGTACTCTTGACTCTAAGAGGTTTTTGATGGTATGAGTCAAACTTCCCAGAAATACTCACCTGAGGTCCCCAAACAGGCAGACTTCTTAGGCTGCCAGGCCATTAGTTTCTAGCGTGCTCCATCTCAAGCACTGTATTATGCTTTGGTCAACTCCTGTCGAAAGGATATGGCAGAAATAGCAAAGGTTCAGAGGTGAGTGGCAAATAAAAAACAAGTGGAACAAAGAACTTTTGTCTCTTAAAAGAGGTTGAAGAGCATGTGAAATGAGAAGCATGATAAAAAGCAGGAAAGCAAACGAGAGAAATAGAGATTTGGAAAAGCAACTGATTCCTTTCTTCTGTAGTGCTCACTGACTGCATTTCTTCATAATGCTGTGGTAAAAGAATGCTCATTGAAGTTGGAAGATGCTGTTTTCAGATTGAAAAAACGAACTCTTCTTTTTCAGAACACGAAGTTAATCGGAAGACTATTCTTCAACAGTTTAATGGAATTTTTGTAGAGGGGTAGACCTGTGTTAGAATAAGAACCACATAACTGGAGAAAAAACAGCAAGAGAAGTCTTGTGCTCTGTGATCTAAAACAGGTGCTGAGTTTATCCTAGGTTTGAGTTAAGTGTGGACAGAGTGTTTATGTCCTTATATGTTTGGTTGGGTTTATTGACACACTGTGTTTTTTCTCAGGCAGACATCTTTTATGGGCCACTTTAAGCAACTGATACTGTCATTTCAGTATCTATTAGTTCCATGGGCCTTTTGCATAGAAGGTTCTTTATGTTTCCCCTTTCATACGTGTCTGTGGGGGCAAGTCTTTGGTTGTTGGTAACAGCCGCGTTCTGTGGGGCTGAACAGCTTCAGACGCCCTCGGTGCATTTGCCTGTCCTGCTGGAGCTTTACCCAGCACACCTTTCCCTGTGTTATGGGCGAGGGACTGCTGTCTTCTGACCTGTCCATGGCATAAAGCGATGCGTGTGCTACCTCTCTTTCTGTATGAGAAATAATGTGATCGTGTGTGTTCCTTTCAGAGATCTGAGGAGGATGAGACAAAGCGCCTTCTTCAGCTCAGCAAGGAGGTTCTTTCAGAGGGAGCTGGAGTGGATGTTCTAGAGCAGCTGGATCACAATGAGGAGGAGCTGATTCTTGCTGAATATGAGAGTGACGAAGAAAAGAAAGTGATATCTGGGTAAGGACAGGGACTGAGGGGGTTCTGTGCCAAGGAAACATTTTCTGTATCATTTTTGGCTTGCTTTGATTAAAGAGATGTCACCTGTGATTGTGCAGATCTGGAGTTTGTCCCCCATTCAAGCTGTGTAAGGTAGTGGTTGTTCTGGGGGTTTGTTTGCTTAATTGGTTGGTTTGGTACTTTGGGGGGATTTTATTTTGTGGTTGGTTGTTTTGTTTTGTTTTAAGCTTTTGTTAGGCTGATCAGTGACCTGAAGTGTTTTCTGAGAAAGTGCATCTTTCTTAAAATGTGTGTCAATGTCCTGCCTTCATCCATGCTCAGTTTCCCAAAGAATGCGTCTGGATGCTTGAGTGAATGGCTTGAGATCAAGTTCCTTGCATTAGAAAAGCAAAATGGAACTCAGGGCATCAGAGGAAGCTATCAGTCCTGCAGATTAGCACTGGCATCTTCTGATACTCTGAAGGGAGAGATGTTCACATTTCTGAAGACTGAGCTGCAGCATGAAAACCCCATGCACACTTTTCTCTCTCATACATTTACTTTATGCAGAAAGCCAGAAGCCATACTTCAGCATGAAAAGTCAAATACATTTAAAATACAAATTTACTAATTAGTATCTAGACAGATCCTCCTGCCTTAAAAATTGCAATTAACTACTTTGTTTATATGTAGTTTTTCAAACACTAAACTGCTGTTGCCTTTGAGGAACTCTATGGCAGCTAAATACCTTCCTGATGCTTTTCTTTATGCAATAGCTTGAGGGTGGTAAATTGTCTCTAAGGGGAGTGTTTTACAAAAATAAATAAATAAGCTCACCAAAGAATAGTATAGCGCTGATTAGCTTATGCCTGGGGCTTAGAAGCCCCAGATTTAAAAGAAAAAAAAAGTTTTGAAGTTGCTACAGACACAGCCCTATAGACATTTTTTTTTTTTTAAAGAGCAAGGCTTGACTTGATTGTGCACACTTACACTATTCTTAAAAAGTTGATTTGTCTTTTACCTGCTGAGTTAAGATCTGAGGCTCTTCTTGAGATGACATAACCATCTCTCTTGAGACCTCTCTCTTGTAGTAGAACATTATTTGATTCTAACTGTCAGTGATCTGCTGAAAGGAAACTGTTTGAGCTTTCTCTTTTCTTAGGTTGGCAGAAGATGATGATGATTTAGAAGAGGAGCATGTGACTAAGGTGAGATGAAGAAAGTAAACAGTGAGGCAGGGAGGGTTAGGTTGGACATTAGGAAAAGGTTCTTCACCCAGAGGGTGGTGGAGCACTGGAACAGGCTCCCTAGGGAGGCAGTCATGGCGCCAAGCCTGACAACATTTAAGGAGCATTTGGACAACACCCTCAGCCGTATGGTGTGAATTTGGGGGTTGTCCTATGCAGGGACAGGAGTTGGACTCGATGATCCTTGTGGGTCCCTTCCAACTCAGGACATTCTATGATTCTATGATTTGGGAACTAGCATCCAGAAACCGCCAAGTTCATTGATAATAGCAACCAGTTCTGCTGTGCTCATCTCCTTCTGGACTACACTGGCTGCCTAAGCAGCCTGCTGTGCTAACACTGCTGAATTTTTGCTGTGGCTTGCTGTAAAAGCGCACTGCGAGAAACACTTTTTTTTTATGACTCTCCAATGGTGAGTCCCTGCTGTTATAGGGACCTTGGACAATTAAATGGAAACAAAGGTGAATGCATAGGAGAAAGCAAAGATAAGGCTGTTGGCCTCCACGGTTGTAAGGTGACGCTCAAACGTGTGCCTTCCCTTGTGTTTTTGAAGGCTTGAGCAAGATTAACCTTGTTGAGGTGTTTGACTGCTTCCTTGCAGGATTGGTTGTAGGTAGAGGATTGGCTTCCATGTTCTTCTTGTCTTCCTTTTGTTCTTCCTCATTGTAGATTTACTACTGCAGCCGCACTCACTCCCAGCTGTCTCAGTTTGTGCGTGAGGTGCAAAAAAGTCCTTTTGGCAAAGACACGCGTCTGGTCTCCTTGGGATCCAGGCAGGTATGCGGTATTGTTCACAAGGGACCCGGAGTGTGTGTTAACTTAATATGAGAGACTTTGCGAGGAGGTGCATGGATGTGATGCCTCAGAAGGCATCTCGGGGATTGACTGAATGGGTTGTGACACAGATCTGTGTGATGTACATTTTTCTGTGAGCTGTGTTTTGGCCGTTTACCCTTTGATGTAAATGCAAAAATCTGTTTTACCTCTTCTGATGTGGAATATTACAGATGTCTGAGTCACTGGGAAGACACTCCTCTTAGTATTACTTCTGGCAGCGTTTTTTAGAAGCTGTTATGTAGTAGTGAGCCATCTCAGTGCATCTTTTCTCATTTTTTTTCTCCTTGCTAAGTTTTTATGGGTTTCGAGCACATTTGTAGCAGTTAGTGCGCACGATGTCTGACCGATAAACTTTTCCATTTTGGAATCTGGCCTGAGATTGCTTTAAAGAAACCTTTTATTTTACAACAAAGGGGGCAAAGGGGGCACTTGGTGCTTAATGACCTTCTACAGCTTCCTTCTCTTTGCATGTCCAAGAACCTGTGTGTGAACGAGGAGGTGCGACGCTTGGGGTCTCTCCAGCTCATCAATGACTGCTGCATGGAGATGCAAAAGAACAAACACGGTAGGAACACTTCCAGCCTGGGGAAGCAATCCCTGATAAAGCTGGTGTGAGAGTCTGGAGGCAGTGTGCTCTGCCAGTCAGTTCTAGCAAGAGAGTGGTAGGAGCTTGAAAATGGCACATTGGAGGAGCAGAGCTAGAGATCCTTAGCGCTTTTACTTTTCTTGTCCTCCAGGCTAGGATGCCGAGATCTGTATGTATTTTCTGAGTGCCTTAAGTTGGTCAGGACCTCAGCAATGGAAGGATGCTTGTCTTTGTAACTCAGTACTAGAAATGTTGAAAGATGTTACATGGCTAAATCTAACTGGCAAGAGTGGCGTCCACTGTGGAGATGGAAATGTTACTGCTGAATAATTTTTAAATAGATGATAGATAAAAATACACATGACAAAGCCTGCTTTGAAATCCAGGAAGTTCTGCAAAGTGGTTGTTTTAGGCTATGTGTTGCTGATAGCTTTCTTTTGATTTCTGCTGTTAGAAAAGAAGAGTGATGAAGAGACGGAAGGGAAGAAGAGACGTGTGAGTCACACTGTATGCCCATTTTATTCCTATGAGCAAATGCAGTTTCTCCGCGATGAAGTTCTAGTGGAAGTGAAGGATATTGAGCAGTTGGTGGCTTTGGGAAGGGAGACCAAAGCTTGCCCATATTATGGGAGTCGATACGCCATTCCTGCTGCTCAGGTAACGGGTACAGACTTTTAGTGGAATTAATGCCAGGGCCTCTAAGAATAAAGCAATTGCTTGCTCCTTCCAGTACTGTTACTCAGTACTGTGGGACTTTGTAAACAGGCTGTGTTTCTGTCAGCTGTAATTTTGCTGAGAAAGCAAAGGAAAAGAACAATACCCATTTGTAGTTAATAGGGAGGCTGTGAGTATGTCTCAGCATTCTGAAATACTTGAAAGGCTCAATAACTCTGAGGCAAAAACATGGGTGTAATCTTAGCTCTTGCCACCGCTGCTCTTCCTTCCTTGGTTCTCTATCAGAAGACGTGCTTTCGGTGCTTCAAAGGAGATTTGGAAGGTAACCTGAGCCCATGTGCAGTTGTAGCACAATCATTTCTCTTTAGCTTACATCCCAGTGCCCCTCTTGCGCATGCGCTCCTCTCTCTCTCTCTCTACCTTTCCCATAATAAGGGTAAGTAACTTGACTGCATTCTGCGAGGCTATCTGATATGGGCCTTTAATAAGTGGTTGGGGAGTGCTCTAAATTAGTAAGGATGAGAGCTAGAATCAGGGCAGTGTGTGCTTCTCCTGTAGCTGGTGGTGCTGCCCTATCAGATGCTCTTGCATGAGCCTACCAGGAGCGCTGCTGGGATCAAGCTGAAGGACCAGATCGTAATCATTGACGAGGCCCACAACCTCATAGACACCATCACCTGTATCCATAGTGCAGAGGTCAGCGGCTCTCAGGTGAGTCATAGCCTGGCCTGTTACTTGTGAGTGAGCTCTGCATCCAGCAGAGCACCCTTTCTTGGCTCCTTCGTCATAACAGCTCCTTTTTTTGTTCGTGTAGCTGTGCCGTGCCCACTCCCAGCTGTTGCAGTACATGGAGCGATACAGGTGAGGATCTCGGAGGAAAATAGCACAACAGTGGCAGGCAGCATGGATGCCATGGCTTGTCTCATGTCTGCAGGGTCTTTCTTGCTTTTCCCTGGTGGAAAGTTATTTGCATTAATACTTCAGCAGATGAAAAGCCACTTGCTTCATTATCTCTATCTAGAATCTGTGTAAGTCGGACTCCTGGGGCTGGTATTAAGCAGTGAGAAGGGGGATACCCTGAGGATTCTGGC
Source organism: Nipponia nippon (assembly GCF_047370975.1). Lineage (NCBI taxonomy): Eukaryota > Metazoa > Chordata > Aves > Pelecaniformes > Threskiornithidae > Nipponia > Nipponia nippon. The sequence continues at coordinate 67,614,191 of NW_028262347.1, forward strand.
TTTCCCTTATACTCTCAGTTCCTTTCCCAATATCTCCCTCTAATTGCTCCTGCTTTGTGATGCAGAGTTTCAAAAGATTCAGTCTTTCATGTCTCCCCTGGACCTTAGTCTTTCATGTGCTGACTGCATTATGGCAGAGGGAGTAAGCTCTGAGGAGGAGGAAGCTATATGTGGTTTTTGGCTCTGGCCAAATCTTGTGCATTGTCATCCCTGCAGTGGTTGATTATTGTGCTCAATGCTAATAAATGTGAATATGTGGAGTGTTAGTGCAACAGCGACTTGAGACGTCACTGCCATGGTAATAAACAAACTGTAATTAATGTATGAGGAGAAAGGCGATGGTAGCAACAGTGTGGGATGCGTGCATGAGTGCTCTGGGCTGACCTTGGGCAGGATATCCAGGGGTCTATGCCCTGTCACAAATAGGGAGAATGAGCCTGGGAGAAATCATTCTTTGTTCCTGTCTCCCCAAAATGAGGGGGAGTTCAGGTGCTTGTCCATGCAGCTCAGCTGCTGTGAGTTAGTCCCTGAAGATGTTTTGGGGCCTAATACCTGTCTCTATTTTCATAGGAAACGTTTGAAGGCAAAGAACTTGATGTACATTAAGCAGATCCTGTATTTGCTGGAGCGGTTTGTGGCCATGTTGGGAGGTAAGCAAACCTATTCTATCTCCAGGGATGCTGATGGACTTTGAGCTAGTTGGTGCTTCCTCAGAGCACTGTCCCCCTTCCCCCTCTGCAGAATCTGTGGGGAGGTGTTGTTCATGTGTAGGTTCAGAGGCCAGTAATTTTATTTCTCAGGCTGTTTTCTAATATGGGGATGTCGACTGGTGTCTGCCTGAACCCCTTTCTTTGTTTGATTAGCTGAGGAGCAGCAGATGACATCATAAGTTGGTAGAGGCAGTTTCCCTCTCTTTCTGTGTAGTTTTCATATCTGATTGGAGTGGGGACAAGGTAGGGTGCTAAGTGGGGAATACAGCAGACGTGTGACAGTGATCAGGACAGCACAAGAGCTGCACAGAATAAATCTCCTGGGTCGCCTGGTGGCACGGCCTCCACCTGTGTCAGGTCTGCCTCTGCAGAATGAATCTTTAGTCCTGCCTTTCCTTTGTGAAAAAATATTATTTTGCTGCAATTTTTAAATCCACTGGCATTGCACATCTGTTTGTGAGACCTCAGTGGGCCTGGAGGAGAGCCTGTCGTAAGTTCATGAAGAGCTTCTTCCTTGCCCAGGGGAAATGCAGCTCTTTGGGGCAGAGGCCTGCTGGTGCTCTCTGCCCTTCTCTCAAATGTATACTTCTCTTCCCACCCTGTCCCGGCCACTCTTCTCTTCCCTGCGCTCAGTTAAGTGCTTTCATTAGAAAATGCAGCCTGTGTACAGCTTCATGATTGAGGCTGCAAAAGTGAGATGTGAGGTGGGTGTTAAACACTAGGACACAAAATGCAGTGAGTGGCAGCAACTAATCCTGTTCTGGCTGTCGGGGTCTGGGTGTGGAGCTGTCCTCGGGTTTTCCCCTCTTCCCAGTCGCCTGCCAGCCTGTGAGCCTCCCAGCTCCGTGCTGCAGCATTGAGGAGGGGTGAGGGATGCCTTGCGGTCCCTGTCCCTTTGTCTTTACAGCATGATGACTATAGTGTGTGAGCACTTGTAGGCACCCACCCTACCTGCTGCCTCCTGCTACAGAAGGAATGTAGGTGGTGTTTCTTAGGATGAAGCAGCACACTTGTCCTACAATGTAGGGGACCCTACAGGGGAAATAAAAACTGAGCAGGAGCTGATGTTTTGTCTGTATAGCTACATTTTGCAGGTGTAAAGTTACTTCTTGGTTTTTTGTCCTGGTGTGGCATTCCTTTCAGCTCAGTTGTTAGTCTCTTGCTTAATTTTAAGACAGGCCCATTGCAAGCCTTCCTTGAATCCGTTTCATGTTTTACAGGTAATGTGAACCAAAATCCTAGCTGTCAGGCAGTTTCCCAAACAGGTGAGACTGGAGTGAACAGCTGGGGTATGCAGCCATCAGTCAGGGACATGGGGGTGGGCAGGAAGGGGCTGCAGGCCCAGCAGCTAATAATTTTTATTCTCCTTTCCCCCCCTTTCTTTCAGGGACAGTGCTAAAATCCATCAATGACTTTCTATTTCAGAGCCAGATTGACAATATCAACCTCTTCAAGGTAATGCAAATGTTGTTGTCTGCTAGGGCGCAGGTGGTGGTGACTTGTTCAAGGTTATCAGGAAGCATGTGTGAGGGCTGGGAGTAGAGCCAAGGCCCACAAGGCAGAATCTGCTTTCTAGCAGGTTCTCCCCAATGTATAGATCTCTTCTGCTGCTGTCTGGATAACAGTGCATTAAAGCTGGATGGGCAGTCTTGGGGTAGAGGGAAGCAAGCAATTAAACATGTCCAAGTGCAGAGGCTGTCTGTAGGTAAAGCTAAACTGTAAGGGTTGAGGTGAAGAAACTATACTACTCCAATAACCTAGCCCATCCCTCGAACCTCCAAACACAGCACCTTAACAGCGTGTGTTTCTACTCTGGAAGCAATGCCTTTGTAATGAACTGTTGTCTGGAAGACAACACTCAGGAAGAACTGTGCACCGTTCCCCCAGAGCACAGCAAGAACAGCGAGTGATATCCCTGCTGGACAGGGATCAAGGGCAGCAGGATGGGAGAAGGGATGCTGAATGCCAGTTCATTTTTCTGTCTTCTTCGAACAGGTTCAGCGTTACTGCGAGAAGAGCCTCATCAGTAGGAAGGTACTGCCCCTGTGACTTTATGGTCAACAGCGTTCAAATGCTGTTTCACACATTGAGTTTGAAGTGGAAGATGCAGCAGCTGGGGTGGGAGCCTGTCTTCTCCACCCTGCTCTGCAAACAAAGCGGTTCCTGCAGAGAGCAGTGTATGGGCAGGTTACGTTTTGCTTATACGGCAAAGAAGCATACAACATGGTGTACCATGGTATTCCAGTGGGTGCTATTTCTGTGCTGTTTGGCCTCAAACTCGCCAGGCTGCACTGCACTGAGAGAACAAGCATCACAGACTTGTTTTGGTTTTGATTCAATGAGTGAAGGAAAGTAATGGGAGCTCTGGGCTGATAGATTCTGATTGGGCTGGTTTGCAAACATCTACCAAGGAACTTTATCTGTTGCAGGCCAGCAAACCCATTTTTGTCTTGTCTGAATTCCTGCTGTTGGTAGTTTTAGTCTTACTGGCTTTTGCTTGGCAGCTTTTTGGGTTTGTGGAGCGATATGGAGGCCCTGCCACAGCTGTGAAGACCAGCAAGGAGAACCAGAAGTTGGCTGGTTTGCAGAACTTTCTTCTGACCCTCCAGCAGGGATCTGATAAAGAGGGTGAGTTCAGACATCCTCCCCTTGTGCATCTGCAGACAAAGCGAGGATGTGGAACCTGCATCTGCCTGCATGAGGAAAGGGGGGAGGCGGATCTGAAGAGCGATAGACTGCAGAAGATATCCTGCACAGGTGTTTTTAATATATATGACTAGATGACCTAGGCAACTATGCATATGATTAGAAGATCTCCCGAGGTCCCTTCCAAGCTGAATGATGCGATTCCATGTTTATGCTGCACACACTCAAGCTTTGCCCCGCTGTGACCTGCTGGCTCTGGGACCTGAACTGCCACGGGTAGCTCTGTTTAGTGGTGCCAGCTACAAAAGCCAGATCTTTCTTTTTTTTTCCTAGCAATGAGACAGAATTTGCGTTCTCTCCTTTATTGGGTCTTTGTTCTCTGCCTGCATTATGTAGACCAGGTATCGTGTTCCTGTAGAAAGGACTCATCTATATTTTGTGCTTAGTCCCTGTCTTCAGAAATGTGGCCTAAGTTGCCTGCCTCTCCTTTCCTCTTCTGGCCAGCAGGTACTCTCCAGAGCCCTTCTGTGGAGGCTGAGGACGACCAGCTCCGAACTGCCTCCCCACTGATGCAGATTGAAGGATTTCTCTCAGCCCTCACGAACGCAAACCAAGATGGCAGAGTCATTCTCAACAGGCAAGGTACTGGAAAGAGCGAGCTGGAGAGAGGCGGCACGAGTCGCAAGCAGGGTGCTTCGCTGGCAGTGAGGGAGGAGGTCCTGAGCCTGGGGGGAGCCTGCAGCCCTGCTGGAACACATCTGTGCTGTCCACGATGCAGGCTGGCAGGCTCGGTCTGTGTGAGGACTCTCGTGAACCCAAGGGAATCCTTAACCGAGGGCATTGGGGCCAGGGTTTGCAGAGCTGTGCTCCCACTTTGGATGTGGATTTTTGTCTTGTGATTTATTGCACCTCTTCCACAGCTCCAGGAAGATTAGGAAGCAGCAGGTAACTTCCAGATTGGCATTACCTGCAGCTGCCCCTGGCAGTATTGAACAGCAGCAAGTCCTTGTTTTGAGAGGTGGGGACCTGCCAGAGTGCCCAGGACAGGAGGGAGAATCTTTTATATTTCTGAGTGTGTGTCATGGCTAGTTCCTGATGTTGTCTCTCTCCTTTTCCCAGGCACAGTTGGTCAGAGCAGCCTCAAATTCCTCTTGCTGAATCCAGCTGTCCACTTTGCCAAGGTGGTGGAAGAATGCCGTGCTGTAATCATTGCTGGGGGCACCATGCAGCCGGTGAGGGAGTAAGGATGTTGTTTTGGGCGCTGGGGAGGTCGCTGGTGCTATCTGCAAGCAGGCATGGAAAGACAGCAGTTGGCCCCACTGGGATGTGCTGCTCTTCTCACTTCCCGTGGTGTGTGTGGGGAAAAGACCTTTCCTACCTACCCTTTTATTTCCCTGGGATGGTTTCCCTGCATGAGGCATCACGCTGCCTGTTTATGCAAAAAGTTGTAGGTGTAAGAGCAGGATTGCCCTTGTCAGCCTTTCGTGTCCTCAAGATGATACAGGCTGAGGCAGAGCTCATGGTAGGTTGGAACTAGTGTGGGTAGCAGTCAGAGGACCTTGTAAAACATCTGACCTTTGAAAGGGACAGGGATCCACAGGGACCATCCCATAGCGGGTCTTGCAGAAAAATCGAGACTTCAGCCTTGGTACAGTGGCAGGCAGCTTATCGTCCTTCTCCTGTTGCTTTCGTGCCTAAGAGACAGCGTGTTTGTGTTGTACAGACGCAGTGGAGCGTGTCGGATGTCCCAGCGGGTTAGGTTTATCCTGTTCCTGGGCACGAATGCCCTGACTTTTCCTCTTCGCCCTTCTGGTGACCAGGGAGGGAAGGAGGGTGTGAAGTGCAGGACCTCCTTTTTGGGAGGCCGCCGTTCCAACTTTGAACCTTTCAGACTGCAGCTTGGAAAGAGGATGTAGTTGCAGTCCGCGCTGTGGTCCGTGCAGCGCCTGGGAGTCGGGCTAATGGGTTTTTGGCACTGGGGGAGTCTGAAATTGGGGCGTGCTGGGCCAAGAGGCAGGGCGGCTCCAGGCAGGCGACCTGCCCCGTGCGGGGGGGGCCTCGGCAGGGCTCGGGGCCACGGGCACCGGCAGGGGAGCCCCTGCCCCCTCGCACTGCCCGTTCTCCTGGGCCAGCCTGGAGGCGCGGCCCGGGGCCGGGCGGCGGGGGGCAGGCGGGGGGCGCCGGCCCAGCGTCGCCTCAGGCCGGGGCGGGGCGGGCCGCCGGCAGGGGGCGCTGCCGCCCGGCGGCGGGCGGGTGCGGGCCGCGGCTGCGCTGGCAGCGGGCGTGCGGGCCCGCTCCCCGCGGTGGCCTGGGGCCCGCTCGGCGCGGTGGCCTGAGCCCCGCACGCCTCCCAGCCCCGCTCCTGTGCTCGGCCTTCCCCCGCCCCTGGCTCTGCTCATCGGGGAGGGAGCCGGTCTCCCCCGTGCCAGCAACCCACCCGACGGAGCCGAGCGGCTCTCCCTCGACGCCGGCGCCCGAGGAGCGGCGGCGCCAGCGTTGCTGATGTTGCGCCTCTTGGCTTGTGGTTCGTAGGTGGCTGATTTCCGAGAGCAGCTGCTGTCCTGCGCCGGCGTGGACCCGGCACGTGTCGTGGAGTTCTCTTGCGGTGAGCGTGCCGGGGTCGTCGCCCGTCTCTGCGGGACCCGAGCGTCGCGGTTTGCCTTTGGTGCTGTTTGTTGTCAGCACTCCGAGCAGCGCGGCGCCTTTCATGGCAGCACAGGGGTGCCAGGTCCCTTCTGCTCCGAGCTTCCCCAGTATCGGCAGGCAGCGTGCTGCCCCTTCTTCCCGGGGGCTCAGGGAATGGAAGTCGGAGCAGCTGAGTGACTGGGGCAAACGCATGCCTCGCTGCACGCAGGTGAAGCTGTTCAGCTAGCGGGGTTTGTGCACACAGTGGGGATGTTGACTTTGGGTACCTGTTTTCGTTTCCAGGACATGTGATTCCTCCAGAAAACATTTTACCCATAATTCTCTGCAGTGGTCCTTCCAACCAGCAGCTGGAGTTCACCTACCAGACAAGAGACCTGCCCCAGATGGTGAGTCTTTCCGTTGTTCCCTTCCTTGGTATCTCTTTTTTGCTTCACATGCTTAGGTTTCATAGGGCAGCATGCTCTCTGTTTGAAAGGTGGGCTGATCAAAAGCCATGGCAGGGGAAATCCATGGGATTTGGGGCAGATGTGTTGCCAAGTAATTGGGAAGGAGCAGCAGCAAAAGGAGTTTTGAGCCGCCTGCTCAGACGTAGCTGTTGCAGACGAGGAACACCAGCAACTCCTGTTTGGCTGTACTGAGATCCTGCATTTGCGTGCTGGACATCAGAAGGAGATTTCTGACAGCGCTTGCAGTTGGAAGGGCTCAGTGGCAGTGGGGCGTGGCAGCCCTGCATAGTGCAGCCCAAATCATAGGGGCGGCAGCAGATGTTTCTGCACTTTTCCCTTCTTTCTTTGGTGGGCCAGTAAGCACCCAAGGCCACTAGATCTGCTCTGCCCCTGCTGCATCTCCACCAGATGTGCTAGCTAGCTCTCTGCATCTGTTCTAGTGTGACGGGTCCTGTCCACCACAAAA